>NC_086452.1:203087193-203257003 GCF_028390025.1 Pseudophryne corroboree | reverse complement strand
TACAGCAATGGACTATTGTACTGTAGTATTATATACTGGTCACCACAATGCAGCACTAATACTGAGCACAGATATTGAGCACTGATGAGGATAGTAGAACTGACATGAAGCAGCAAAATACAGCAATGGACTATTGTACTGTAGTATTATATACTGGTCACCACAATGCAGCACTGATACTGAGCACAGATATTGAGCACTGATGAGGATACTAGAATTGACACGGAGCAGCAAGATACAGCAATGAACTATCGTACTGTAGTATTATATACTGGTCACCACAATGCAGCACTGATACTGAGCACAGATATTGAGCACTGATGAGGATACTAGAACGGACACTGGGCAGCGGGAACAGCACTGGACTATTGTAGTGTAGTATACTGGTCACCACAATGCAGCACTGATACTAAGCACAGATATTGAGCACTGATGAGGATATTAGAACTGGCACGGAGCAGCAAGATACAGCAATGGACTATAGTACTGTAGTATTATATACTGGTCACCACAATGCTGCACTGATACTGAGCACAGATATTGAGCACTGATGAGGATACTAGAACTGACATGGAGCAGCAAGATACAGCAATGGACTATTGTACTGTAGTATTATATACTGGTCACCACAATGCAGCACTGATACTGAGCTCAGATATTAAGCACTGATGAGGATACTAGAACTGACACGGAGCAGCAAGATACAGCAATGGACTATTGTACTGTAGTATTATATACTGGTAACCACAATGCAGCACTGATACTGAGCTCAGATATTAAGCACTGATGAGGATACTAGAACTGACATGGAGCAGCAAGATACAGCAATGGACTATTGTACTGTAGTAGTTTTATATACTTGTCACCACTGATAAAGGTAACCCCAGGAAAGGGCACCCCTTGCTTAACCAAGTTCAAGCACGCATTCAGTCAGTCAGCATTAGGTTCATACTCGGCTGCAGCCAGTGACCAGTCAACAAAATAACCTTTGTAATAACTAGCCACACATGTATAAAGTGGAAAGTAATAGAGCAGAGAGAGCTTTATTTCCTACCAGCAGTACATTATAAAGTGATACAAATTAACATATCGTGTCGTCGATTCCTGACACGAAGCTTAATCCTATTGGCTAATAAAACTTCTATCTTATACGTAATATGTTTGCCAACGTCTATATTTTTTATATGTGCTCTTAAGTGGAATAACTGTTTTTTTTTTGCTAACCTCGAAACCTACATATGTCTGGTTATGTTTTTACACCTGCTATACTTCTAAGCACAGATATTGAGCACTGATGAGGATATTAGAACTGGCACGGAGCAGCAAGATACAGCAATGGACTATTGTACTGTAGTATTATATACTGGTCACCACAATGCAACACTGATACTGAGCACAGATATTGAGCACTGATGAGGATACTAGAACTGACATGGAGCAGCAACATACAGCAATGGACTTTTGTACTGTAGTATTATATACTGGTCACCACAATGCAGCACTGATACTGAGCTCAGATATTAAGCACTGATGAGGATACTAGAACTGACATGGAGCAGCAAGATACAGCAATGGACTATTGTACTGTAGTATTATATACTGGTCACCACAATGCAGCACTGATACTGAGCACAGATATTGAGCACTGATGAGGATACTAGAACTGACACAGAGCAGCAAGATACAGCAATGGACTATTGTACTGTAGTAGTATTATATACTGGTCACCACAATGCAGCACTGATACTGAGCACAGATATTGAGCACTGATGAGGATAATAGAACTGACATGGAGCAGCAAGATACAGCAATGGACTATTGTACTGTAGTATTATATACTGGTCACCACAATGCAGCACTGATACTGAGCACAGATATTGAGCACTGATGAAGATACTAGAACTGACATGGAGCAGCAAGATACAGCAATGGACTATTTTACTGTAGTAGTATTATATACTGGTCACCACAATGCAGTACTGATACTGAGCACAGATATTGAGCACTGATGAGGATAATAGAACTGACACGGAGCAGCAAGATACAGCAATGGACTATTGTACTGTAGTAGTATTATATACTGGTCACCACAATGCAGCACTAATACTGAGCACAGATATTGAGCACTGATGAGGATAGTAGAACTGACATGAAGCAGCAAAATACAGCAATGGACTATTGTACTGTAGTATTATATACTGGTCACCACAATGCAGCACTGATACTGAGCTCAGATATTAAGCACTGATGAGGATACTAGAACTGACACGGAGCAGCAAGATACAGCAATGGACTATTGTACTGTAGTATTATATACTGGTCACCACAATGCAGTACTGATACTGAGCACAGATATTGAGCACTGATGAGGATACTAGAACTGACACAGAGCAGCAAGATACAGCAATGGACTATTGTACTGTATTATTATTTACTGGTCACTACAATGCAGCACTGATACTGAGCACAGATATTGAGCACTGATGAGGATACTAGAACTGATATGGAGCAGCAAGATACAGCAATGGACTATTGTACTGTAGTATTATATACTGGTCACCACAATGCAGCACTGATACTGAGCTCAGATATTAAGCACTGATGAGGATACTAGAACTGACACGGAGCAGCAAGATACAGCAATGGACTATTGTACTGTAGTATTATATACTGGTAACCACAATGCAGCACTGATACTGAGCACAGATATTGAGCACCGAGGAGGATAGTAGAACTGACACGAAGCAGCAAAATACAGCAATGGACAATTGTACTTTAGTATTATATACTGGTCACCACAATGCAGCACTGATACGGAGCACAGATATTGAGCATTGACGAGAATACTAGAACTGACACGGAGCAGCAAGATACAGCAATGGACTATTGTACTGTAGTATTATATACTGGTAACCACAATGCAGCACTGATACTGAGCAGATATTGAGCACCGAGGAGGATATTAGTACTGACACGGAGTAGCAAGATACAGCAATGGACTATTGTACTGTAATATTATATACTGGTCACCACAATGCAGCACTGATACTGAGCACAGATATTGAGCACTGATGAGAATAGTAGAACTGACACGAAGCAGCAAAATACAGCAATGGACTATTGTACTGTAGTATTATATACTGGTCACCACAATGCAGCACTGATACTGAGCACAGATATTGAGCACTGATGAGGATACTAGAACTGACACGGAGCAGCAAGATACAGCAATGGACTATTGTACTGTAGTAGTTTTATATACTGGTCACCACAATGCAGCACTGATACTGAGCACAGATATTGAGTACTGGTGAGGATACTAGAACTGACACTGAGAAGCAAGATACAGCAATGGACTATTGTACTGTAGTATTATATACTGGTCACCACAATGCAGCACTGATACTAAGCACAGATATTGAGCACTGATAAGGATACTAGAACTGACACGGAGCAGCAAGATACAGCAATGGACTATTGTACTGTAGTATACTGGTCACCACAATGCAGCACTGATACTGAGCCCAGATATCGAGCTGATATTTAGCTGATATTGGGCTTTTCAGGCTGAGAACGTAGCCATGTCCTCTCCGCTCAATCTACAATGCACGAGTGAAAATGGTAGCGACGCGCGGCTCTTTATATGGAATCCGAATCTTGCGAGAATCCGACAGTGGGATGATGACTTTTCCCCCGTTCGGGTTTTGCGAGTAAGGCGGGAAGAACCGAGGCTGTCTCAGATCGGTGTAAACCACGTCAAGTTCGGGGGGGTTCGGTTCTCGGTGAACCGAACCAGCCCATCTCTAATTAGGTTCCGTTTGTATAATTGAATCTGCCTATTCAACTTCTCATACCAGTCTGCTGTATTATCTGATTCAAGACTGGATTTATGCAATGTTTCAAACTCAGCCACTTTGGTTTTGAGAATGTTAATTTCTTTAGTGGATTGTTCGATAATAAGGAGCATAAGGTCCATGGAACACTTGTTGAGTATTCCCACCCATTTCCTACAAAAGGTGGAATCATTACTGCCAATTGTGAAGGAGTTCCTGACACGCAACCCACGTGGGATTTTTTTAGCCCTATAACATTCTGACAGGGATATGCAGCGATAGTAAAAATCTATTTCTTTGCGCTTGATCCTCAGTAATTCATGATACAGATGTTCTGGTGGTATAGATTCCTGTTGGTCCTGCAAAAACTCTGTATAGAGTATGTTTACTGCCTCCTCTTCCACTATATATATATATATATATATATATATATATATATATATACATACATATATATATACTAGAGATGAGCGGGTTCGGTTTCTCTGAATCCGAACCCGCCCGAACTTCATGTTTTTTTACACGGGTCCGAGCGACTCGGATCTTCCCGCCTTGCTCGGTTAACCCGAGCGCGCCCGAACGTCATCATCACGCTGTCGGATTCTCGCGAGGCTCGGATTCTATTGCGAGACTCGGATTCTATATAAGGAGCCGCGCGTCGCGGCCATTTTCACACGTGCATTGAGATTGATAGGGAGAGGACGTGGCTGGCGTCCTCTCCGTTTAGAAATTAAAATAGATAGGAGAGTGAGACACTTCATTTACTTACTGGAGCTTAGGAGGAGTTATACTAGTGACTGATGACCAGTGACCTGACCCACCAGTGCAGTTTTATAATTTATTATTATTTAATAATCCGTTCTGTTCTTGTTCTCTGCCTGAAAATAACGATACACAGTGACTCAGTCACACTCACATACCATATCTGTGCTCAGCCCAGTGTGCTGCATCATCTATGTATAATATCTGACTGTGCTCACACAGCTTAATTGTGGGGGAGACTGGGGAGCAGTTATAGGTTATAGCAGGAGCCAGGAGTACATATTAAACAGTGCACACTTTTGCTGCCAGAGTGCCACTGCCAGTGTGACTGACCACTGACCACTGTGACCAGTGACCTGACCACCAGTATAGTATATTGTGATTGTCTGCCTGAAAAAGTACACTCGTCGTGTGACTTGTGTGGTGTTTTTTTATTCTATAAAAAATAAAAAACTCATTCTGCTGACAGACAGTGTCCAGCAGGTCCCTCATTATATAATATATACCTGTCCGGCTGCAGTAGTGATATATATATATTTTTTATATCATTATTTATCATCCAGTCTATACTAGCAGCAGACACAGTACGGTAGTTCACGGCTGTAGCTACCTCTGTGTCGGCACTCGGCAGTCCATCCATAATTGTATACCACCTACCCGTGGTTTTTTTTTCTTTCTTCTTTATACATACTACATCTCATTATCATCCAGTCTATATTAGCAGCAGACACAGTACAGTACGGTAGTCCACGGCTGTAGCTATCTCTGTGTCTGCACTCGGCAGTCCATCCATAATTGTATACCACCTACCCGTGTTTTTTTTTTTCTTTCTTCTTTATACATACTACATCTCATTATCAACCAGTCTATATTAGCAGCAGACACAGTACGGTAGTTCACGGCTGTAGCTACCTCTGTGTCGGCACTCGGCAGTCCATCCATAATTGTATACTAGTATCCATCCATCTCCATTGTTTACCTGAGGTGCCTTTTAGTTGTGCCTATTAAAATATGGAGAACAAAAATGTTGAGGTTCCAAAATTAGGGAAAGATCAAGATCCACTTCCACCTCGTGCTGAAGCTGCTGCCACTAGTCATGGCCGAGACGATGAAATGCAAGCAACGTCGTCTGCCAAGGCCGATGCCCAATGTCATAGTACAGAGCATGTCAAATCCAAAACACCAAATATCAGTAAAAAAAAGGACTCCAAAACCTAAAATAAAATTGTCGGAGGAGAAGCGTAAACTTGCCAATATGCCATTTACCACACGGAGTGGCAAGGAACGGCTGAGGCCCTGGCCTATGTTCATGGCTAGTGGTTCAGCTTCACATGAGGATGGAAGCACTCAGCCTCTCGCTAGAAAACTGAAAAGACTCAAGCTGGCAAAAGCACCGCAAAGAACTGTGCGTTCTTCGAAATCCCAAATCCACAAGGAGAGTCCAATTGTGTCGGTTGCGATGCCTGACCTTCCCAACACTGGACGTGAAGAGCATGCGCCTTCCACCATTTGCACGCCCCCTGCAAGTGCTGGAAGGAGCACCCGCAGTCCAGTTCCTGATAGTCAGATTGAAGATGTCAGTGTTGAAGTACACCAGGATGAGGAGGATATGGGTGTTGCTGGCGCTGGGGAGGAAATTGACCAGGAGGATTCTGATGGTGAGGTGGTTTGTTTAAGTCAGGCACCCGGGGAGACACCTGTTGTCCGTGGGAGGAATATGGCCACTGACATGCCTGGTGAAAATACCAAAAAAATCAGCTCTTCGGTGTGGAAGTATTTCAACAGAAATGCGGACAACAGGTGTCTAGAGATGAGTGCCGGAAATTTTTCGGGTTTTGTGTTTTGGTTTTGGGTTCGGTTCCGCGGCCGTGTTTTGGGTTCGACCGCGTTTTGGCAAAACCTAACCGAATTTTTTTTGTCGGATTCGGGTGTGTTTTGGATTCGGGTGTTTTTTTCCAAAAAACCTAAAAAACAGCTTAAATCATAGAATTTGGGGGTCATTTTGATCCCAAAGTATTATTAACCTCAAAAACCATCATTTCCACTCATTTTCAGTCTATTCTGAATACCTCACACCTCACAATATTATTTTTAGTCCTAAAATTTGCACCGAGGTCGCTGGATGACTAAGCTCAGCGACCCTAGTGGCCGACACAAACACCTGGCCCATCTAGGAGTGGCACTGCAGTGTCACGCAGGATGTCCCTTCCAAAAAACCCTCCCCAAACAGCACATGACGCAAAGAAAAAAAGAGGCGCAATGAGGTAGCTGTGTGAGTAAGATAAGCGACCCTAGTGGCCGACACAAACACTGGGCCCATCTAGGAGTGGCACTGCAGTGTCACGCAGGATGTCCCTTCCAAAAAACCCTCCCCAAACAGCACATGACGCAAAGAAAAAAAGAGGCGCAATGAGGTAGCTGTGTGAGTAAGATAAGCGACCCTAGTGGCCGACACAAACACCGGGCCCATCTAGGAGTGGCACTGCAGTGTCACGCAGGATGGCCCTTCCAAAAAACCCTCCCCAAACAGCACATGACGCAAAGAAAAAAAGAGGCGCAATGAGGTAGCTGTGTGAGTAAGATAAGCGACCCTAGTGGCCGACACAAACACCGGGCCCATCTAGGAGTGTCACTGCAGTGTCACGCAGGATGTCCCTTCCAAAAAACCCTCCCCAAACAGCACATGACGCAAAGAAAAAAAGAGGCGCAATGAGGTAGCTGTGTGAGTAAGATAAGCGACCCTAGTGGCCGACACAAACACCGGGCCCATCTAGGAGTGTCACTGCAGTGTCACGCAGGATGTCCCTTCCAAAAAACCCTCCCCAAACAGCACATGACGCAAAGAAAAAAGAGGCGCAATGAGGTAGCTGTGTGAGTAAGATAAGCGACCCTAGTGGCCGACACAAACACCGGGCCCATCTAGGAGTGTCACTGCAGTGTCACGCAGGATGTCCCTTCCAAAAAACCCTCCCCAAACAGCACATGACGCAAAGAAAAAAAGAGGCGCAATGAGGTAGCTGTGTGAGTAAGATAAGCGACCCTAGTGGCCGACACAAACACCGGGCCCATCTAGGAGTGGCACTGCAGTGTCACGCAGGATGGCCCTTCCAAAAAACCCTCCCCAAACAGCACATGACGCAAAGAAAAATTAAAGAAAAAAGAGGTGCAAGATGGAATTGTCCTTGGGCCCTCCCACCCACCCTTATGTTGTATAAACAGGACATGCACACTTTAACCAACCCATCATTTCAGTGACAGGGTCTGCCACACGACTGTGACTGATATGACGGGTTGGTTTGGACCCCCACCAAAAAAGAAGCAATTAATCTCTCCTTGCACAAACTGGCTCTACAGAGGCAAGATGTCCACCTCATCATCATCCTCCGATATATCACCGTGTACATCCCGCTCCTCACAGATTATCAATTCGTCCCCACTGGAATCCACCATCTCAGCTCCCTGTGTACTTTGTGGAGGCAATTGCTGCTGGTCAATGTCTCCGCGGAGGAATTGATTATAATTCATTTTAATGAACATCATCTTCTCCACATTTTCTGGATGTAACCTCGTACGCCGATTGCTGACAAGGTGAGCGGCGGCACTAAACACTCTTTCGGAGTACACACTTGTGGGAGGGCAACTTAGGTAGAATAAAGCCAGTTTGTGCAAGGGCCTCCAAATTGCCTCTTTTTCCTGCCAGTATAAGTACGGACTGTGTGACGTGCCTACTTGGATGCGGTCACTCATATAATCCTCCACCATTCTTTCAATGTTGAGAGAATCATATGCAGTGACAGTAGACGACATGTCCGTAATCGTTGTCAGGTCCTTCAGTCCGGACCAGATGTCAGCATCAGCAGTCGCTCCAGACTGCCCTGCATCACCGCCAGCGGGTGGGCTCGGAATTCTGAGCCTTTTCCTCGCACCCCCAGTTGCGGGAGAATGTGAAGGAGGAGATGTTGACAGGTCGCGTTCCGCTTGACTTGACAATTTTCTCACCAGCAGGTCTTTCAACCCCAGCAGACTTGTGTCTGCCGGAAAGAGAGATCCAAGGTAGGTTTTAAATCTAGGATCGAGCACGGTGGCCAAAATGTAGTGCTCTGATTTTAACAGATTGACCCAACCCGTGAATCCTTGTTAAGCGAATTAAGGGCTCCATCCACAAGTCCCACATGCCTAGCGGAATCGCTCCGTGTTAGCTCCTCCTTCAATGTCTCCAGCTTCTTCTGCAAAAGCCTGATGAGGGGAATGACCTGACTCAGGCTGGCAGTGTCTGAACTGACTTCACGTGTGGCAAGTTCAAAGGGCATCAGAACCTTGCACAACGTTGAAATCATTCTCCACTGCGCTTGAGACAGGTGCATTCCACCTCCTATATCGTGCTCAATTGTATAGGCTTGAATGGCCTTTTGCTGCTCCTCCAACCTCTGAAGCATATAGAGGGTTGAATTCCACCTCGTTACCACTTCTTGCTTCAGATGATGGCAGGGCAGGTTCAGTAGTTTTTGGTGGTGCTCCAGTCTTCTGTACGTGGTGCCTGTACGCCGAAAGTGTCCCGCAATTCTTCTGGCCACCGACAGCATCTCTTGCACGCCCCTCTCGTTTTTTAAATAATTCTGCACCACCAAATTCAAGGTACGTGCAAAACATGGGACGTGCTGGAATTTGCCCATATTTAATGCACACACAATATTGCTGGCGTTGTCCGTTGCCACAAATTTACAGGAGAGTCCAATTGGGGTAAGCCATTCCGCGATGATCTTCCTCAGTTGCCGTAAGAGGTTTTTAGCTGTGTGCGTATTCTGGAAAGCGGTGATACAAAGCGTAGCCTGCCTAGGAAAGAGTTGGCGTTTGCGAGATGCTGCTACTGGTGCCGCCGCTGCTGTTCTTGCGGCGGGAGTCCATACATCTACCCAGTGGGCTGTCACAGTCATATAGTCCTGACCCTGCCCTGCTCCACTTGTCCACATGTCCGTGGTTAAGTGGACATTGGGTACAGCTGCATTTTTTAGGACACTGGTGACTCTTTTTCTGAGGTCTGTGTACATTTTCGGTATCGCCTGCCTAGAGAAATGGAACCTAGATGGTATTTGGTACCGGGGACACAGTACATCCAACAAGTCTCTAGTTGGCTCTGCAGTAATGATGGATACCGGAACCACGTTTCTCACCACCCAGGATGCCAAGGCCTCAGTTATCCGCTTTGCAGTAGGATGACTGCTGTGATATTTCATCTTCCTCGCAAAGGACTGTTGAACAGTCAATTGCTTACTGGAAGTAGTACAAGTGGGCTTACGACTTCCCCTCTGGGATGACCATCGACTCCCAGCAGCAACAACAGCAGCGCCAGCAGCAGTAGGCGTTACACGCAAGGATGCATCGGAGGAATCCCAGGCAGGAGAGGACTCGTCAGAATTGCCAGTGACATGGCCTGCAGGACTATTGGCATTCCTGGGGAAGGAGGAAATTGACACTTAGGGAGTTGGTGGGGTGGTTTGCGTGAGCTTGGTTACAAGAGGAAGGGATTTACTGGTCAGTGGACTGCTTCCGCTGTCGCTCAAAGTTTTTGAACTTGTCACTGACTTATTATGAATGCGCTGCAGGTGACGTATAAGGGAGGATGTTCCGAGGTGGTTAACGTCCTTACCCCTACTTATTACAGCTTGACAAAGGCAACACACGGCTTGACACCTGTTGTCCGCATTTCTGTTGAAATACTTCCACACCGAAGAGCTGATTTTTTGGGTATTTTCACCAGGCATGTCAGTGGCCATATTCCTCCCACGGACAACAGGTGTCTCCCCGGGTGCCTGACTTAAACAAACCACCTCACCATCAGAATCCTCCTGGTCAATTTCCTCCCCAGCACCAGCAACACCCATATCCTCCTCATCCTGGTGTACTTCAACACTGACATCTTCAATCTGACTATCAGGAACTGGACTGCGGGTGCTCCTTCCAGCACTTGCAGGGGGCGTGCAAATGGTGGAAGGCGCATGCTCTTCACGTCCAGTGTTGGGAAGGTCAGGCATCGCAACCGACACAATTGGCCTCTCCTTGTGGATTTGGGATTTCGAAGAACGCACAGTTCTTTGCGGTGCTTTTGCCAGCTTGAGTCTTTTCAGTTTTCTAGCGAGAGGCTGAGTGCTTCCATCCTCATGTGAAGCTGAACCACTAGCCATGAACATAGGCCAGGGCCTCAGCCATTCCTTGCCACTCCGTGTGGTAAATGGCATATTGGCAAGTTTACGCTTCTCCTCCGACAATTTTATTTTAGGTTTTGGAGTCCTTTTTTTACTGATATTTGGTGTTTTGGATTTGACATGCTCTGTACTATGACATTGGGCATCGGCCTTGGCAGACGACGTTGCTGGCATTTCATCGTCTCGGCCATGACTAGTGGCAGCAGCTTCAGCACGAGGTGGAAGTGGATCTTGATCTTTCCCTAATTTTGGAACCTCAACATTTTTGTTCTCCATATTTCAATAGGCACAACTAAAAGGCACCTCAGGTAAACAATGGAGATGGATGGATACTAGTATACAATTATGGATGGACTGCCGAGTGCCGACACAGAGGTAGCTACAGCCGTGAACTACCGTACTGTGTCTGCTGCTAATATAGACTGGTTGATAATGAGATGTAGTATGTATAAAGAAGAAAGAAAAAAAAAACCACGGGTAGGTGGTATACAATTATGGATGGACTGCCGAGTGCCGACACAGAGATAGCTACAGCCGTGGACTACCGTACTGTACTGTGTCTGCTGCTAATATAGACTGGATGATAATGAGATGTAGTATGTATAAAGAAGAAAGAAAAAAAAAACACGGGTAGGTGGTATACAATTATGGATGGACTGCCGAGTGCCGACACAGAGGTAGCTACAGCCGTGAACTACCGTACTGTGTCTGCTGCTAGTATAGACTGGATGATAAATAATGATATAAAAATATATATATATCACTACTGCAGCCGGACAGGTATATATTATATAATGAGGGACCTGCTGGACACTGTCTGTCAGCAGAATGAGTTTTTTAATTTTTATAGAATAAAAAAACACCACACAAGTCACACGACGAGTGTACTTTTTCAGGCAGACAATCACAATATACTATACTGGTGGTCAGGTCACTGGTCACAGTGGTCAGTGGTCAGTCACACTGGCAGTGGCACTCTGGCAGCAAAAGTGTGCACTGTTTAATATGTACTCCTGGCTCCAGCTATAACCTATAACTGCTCCCCAGTCTCCCCCACAATTAAGCTGTGTGAGCACAGTCAGATATTATACATAGATGATGCAGCACACTGGGCTGAGCACAGATATGGTATGTGAGTGTGACTGAGTCACTGTGTATCATTTTTTTCAGGCAGAGAACAAGAACAGAACGGATTATTAAATAATAATTGTCACGATCCGGGTATCTGGACGCCATTTCTTACCCATCAGATGTCTCCTAAGGCTGGCTCAGCGCTCCAGGACCGGATCCCATCTGTTATCCTAATGTTCACATTCCTGCATCCTCTCCTGTCTCTCTGAGACGCTGTCACAGTAACGCCTTATTACATCTGGCATGGCGTCTCCCGCGGCCTCCGCCGCCGTCCCTGAGCTTCTGCATGCAGAGTGTCAGAGTGGCGATTACGTCAGCCGCGGCCTCCGCTGTATCCGCGTGGTTGGATGTGCACTTGTCAGCCTGGCGTCTCCTGTCTCCAGTGGCCGGCACCGCCATTACTGTTTTCATTACCACATGGATTACAAACCAAACTTCCCTCCAAGTGTCTGCATGGGCGCAGCCATCTTGGATTCTGTCAGCTGATCATTTCCTCCAATCTGTTGTCAGTATTGTTAATCTGCATAATTGCCTAGCCAATCCCTTCCCTGCTGCAGGTATAAATACACTGTGCCTGAGCAAGGAAGGCGTCAGTGCTTTGGTTGTCAAACCTAGTTCCTGTTTGTCTCTCTCCTGTGATTGTCTTCCAGGTTCCAGCTCCTGTCTCAAGACTTCCACCATAGAGACCCGCACCAGCATTCCACCTGCGGTGTAGCCTGACTCTCCAATCCATTGTGGATTCATCTGTTTCCAGCTACAACATTACCTGCTTCCAGCTCAGCTTCCAGCAGAGTACAGCTTCCCTTAAAGGGCCGGTGTCCTTTCTACACTTTACCACTCTCCACCGGTATTATTATTTCTCCGCTCTCAAGTTCTACATTTCAGTTCATATTTCATCGCTCCCAAGTTCATTTATTATTTAACTGGTTCCAGGTTCCAGCCAGTATCCACTCCGTGCTAACAACAGTCTGGTTCCAGCCAGTATCCACAGCAGCTGTTTTATCTTCAGCAACCCAGCTTTTCCTGGAACACCAGCTGGCACAATCCTGGGTTATCTCCATTGCTACAGTCGGGCCTGGTAAGGACTTTCCATCTAGAAGATCATAAGAACTATCTCACACTACCAGTGCCCTGTGGCTCCTGCCATCCTGTAGTACCCAGGAACTGTATTTATTCTTTGCTGACTTTTACGTTTTCTTTTACTGCTGCTGTGTTGCGGAGTTGTCATAATAAACATCATTGACTTTTATCCAAGTTGTCGTGGTCACGCCTTCGGGCAGTTATTATTCATGTTACTTACATGTCCAGGGGTCTGATACAACCTCCCAGGTTCCGGTACATCTCAGCCCCTACAACTGAGGCTGCCTCCCGTCAGCTCAGGCCCTCAGTTGTGACAGTAAGCACTGACCTAATGAATCCAGCCGGAGACCAGGATCAAGTGGCCAGGCCGATGCAAGAACTGGCAGCCCGACTAGAACATCAGGAGGCTGCACAGGGCCACATCATCCGCTGTCTCCAGGATCTCTCTACTCGGCTGGATGGGATTCAGACAACTCTCCGTGGATCAGGCGCGTCTGGTGCGTCAACCACAGTGACTCCAGCTATAACCCCACCCACCTTACCCATTTCTGCTCCACGTCTTCATCTTCCAACGCCAGCAAAATTTGACGGATCTCCAAGATTCTGCAGGGGATTTCTCAACCAGTGTGAGATTCAGTTTGAGCTACAACCTGGCAATTTTCCCAGTGACCGTACAAAAATTGCCTACATTATTTCTCTTCTCAGTGGCTCAGCCCTTGATTGGGCATCACCGTTATGGGAGAGGTCCGACACCCTGCTATCTTCCTACACTGCCTTCGTGTCAACATTCAGGCGCATCTTCGACGAGCCAGGCCGGGTAACCTCAGCTTCATCCGAGATTCTCCGTTTACGCCAGGGGTCACGTACTGTAGGACAATATCTGATACAGTTCCAGATCCTGGCATCCGAACTGGCATGGAACGACGAGGCCCTGTATGCTGCATTCTGGCATGGCTTATCTGAGCGTATTAAAGATGAGTTAGCTACCAGAGACTTACCTTCTAAGTTAGATGAGCTAATCTCACTCTGCACGAAAGTTGATTTACGTTTCAGAGAGAGAGCAACTGAGCGTGGAAGATCATCCGCTCCAAAATCTTCTGCTCCTCCTCCTCGTCAACTGTCACCATCTAAAGATGAGCCCATGCAACTTGGCCGTTCCCGTTTAACTCCTGCTGAGCGCCGAAGACGTCTCTCCGAGTTTCTCTGTCTCTATTGTGCAGCTCCGTCTCACACCATTAATGCCTGTCCCAAACGTCCGGGAAACTCCAAATCCTAGCTCGCCAAGGAGAGGGCCGGCTAGGAGTAATGATCTCCTCTCCATCTCCTCAAGATTGTAATCTCCCAGTCTCGCTTCAAGTTGCTCAACGTTATCGGAACGTCATTGCCCTCCTTGATTCCGGAGCAGCTGGGAACTTTATTACCGAAGCCTATGTTAAACGGTGGTCCCTACCCACCGAGAGACTTCCTTCGTCCATTTCTTTAACTGCCGTGGATGGCAGCAAAATTTTTGATGCAGTTATTTCTTTAAGGACTCTACCAGTTCGTCTGAGAGTGGGAGTTCTTCATTCCGAACTTATTTCTTTTTTAGTGATTCCAAGAGCCACACATCCTGTGGTCCTGGGCCTTCCATGGCTCCGTCTTCACAATCCTACAATTGATTGGACGACTACGCAAATCCTGGCATGGGGTTCCTCCTGTGCTGAGACATGTTTGTTTAAAGTATTGCCTGTCTGTTCTTCCTCCCCCAGGTCGTCTGATGTTCCACCTCCTCCATATCAAGATTTCACGGATGTGTTCAGTAAAGCTTCTGCTGATATCCTTCCTCCTCATAGAGAATGGGACTGTCCGATTGATCTCGTTCCAGGGAAGGTTCCACCTCGAGGCCGAACTTATCCGTTGTCTCTGCCTGAGACGCATTCTATGGAGGAATATATTAAAGAGAACCTAGCAAAGGGGTTCATTCGACCTTCTTCTTCTCCAGCCGGCGCAGGCTTCTTTTTTGTAAAAAAGAAAGATGGTGGTCTGCGGCCGTGCATCGACTACAGAGGTTTGAACGACATTACCATCAAGAACCGTTATCCTTTACCCCTGATTACTGAGCTCTTTGACAGAGTTAGCGGAGCTACCATCTTTACAAAGCTGGACTTGCGAGGTGCATACAATCTCATCCGGATCCGTGAGGGTGACGAGTGGAAGACCGCCTTTAACACCCGTGACGGACATTATGAGTACCTCGCCATGCCCTTCGGATTGAGCAATGCTCCAGCTGTCTTCCAGCATTTTGTCAATGAGATCTTCAGAGACATTCTATACCGTCATGTCGTGGTCTATCTAGACGATATCCTCATTTTTGCCAACGATTTAGAGGAACATCGTTTTTGGGTTAAAGAGGTTCTGTCCCGTCTCCGTGTCAATCATCTCTATTGCAAATTAGAAAAATGCGTCTTTGAAGTCAAGTCCATTCCGTTTCTAGGGTACATTGTGTCCGGTTCCGGACTAGAGATGGATCCTGAGAAACTACTAGCAATCCAAAATTGGCCGGTACCCTTAACCCTCAAAGGGGTCCAGAGGTTCTTAGGGTTCGCCAACTATTACCGAAAGTTTATACGAGACTTTTCCACCATTGTGGCGCCTATTACTGCTTTCACTAAGAAGGGTGCTAACCCGTCCAAGTGGTCTGAAGAAGCCATGCAAGCATTTCATCTTTTAAAACAAAGGTTCATCTCTGCGCCTGTTCTGAAACAGCCTGACATCGACTCTCCTTTCATCTTAGAGGTGGATGCCTCCTCCGTTGGAGTAGGAGCGGTGTTATCTCAGAGGGCTAAAGATGGCCATTTACACCCTTGCAGTTTCTTCTCCCGGAAGTTCTCCCCAGCTGAGCGCAACTATGCCATTGGCGACCAGGAGTTGCTAGCCATCAAGCTCGCTCTAGAAGAGTGGAGGTATCTGTTGGAGGGAGCTTCTCATTCAATCACCATACTTACAGACCACAAGAACCTTTTATACCTGAAGGGCGCACAATGTCTCAACCCTCGTCAGGCCAGATGGGCACTTTTCTTTTCCAGGTTCGACTTTAAACTCCAGTTCTGTTCGGGCTCTCAGAATCGCAAGGCCGATGCCCTTTCCCGCTCATGGGAGCAAGAAAATGAGTCAGAGTCTTCAGACAAGCATCCTATTATCAATCCGTTGGCATTCTCCACGGTAGGGATGGACTCTACGCCCCCATCAGGGAAAAGTTTTGTGAAGCCGATGCTAAGGAAGAAGCTCATGCATTGGGCCCATGCTTCCCGTTTTGCCAGACATACAGGTATCCAAAAAACCCTGGAGTTTATCTCTAGGTCTTATTGGTGGCCAACTCTGAAAAAGGACGTCTTGGAGTTTATTGCATCTTGCCCAAAGTGTGCCCAACATAAAGTATCCCGCCAGTCGCCTGCGGGGCAACTGGTTCCACTATCCGTTCCCCGTCGACCATGGACCCACTTGTCGATGGATTTCATTACAGACTTACCCATGTGCAACAAGTTCAATACCATCTGGGTGGTAGTTGACCGGTTCACCAAGATGGCACACTTCATTCCTCTCACCGGTCTTCCGTCAGCTTCCAAGTTGGCTCAAGTATTCATACAAGAGATCTTCCGACTCCACGGTCTTCCTGAAGAAATTATCTCAGATCGAGGAGTTCAATTCACAGCCAAATTCTGGCGAAGTTTATGTCAAGTCCTCCAAGTCAAGCTAAAGTTTTCCACGGCTTACCATCCTCAGACCAATGGTCAAACCGAGAGGGTGAATCAGGACTTGGAGGCCTTCCTCCGCATCTATGTGTCCTCCTCTCAAGATGACTGGGTTCAATTACTTCCCTGGGCCGAGTTCTGTCATAACAACCAGTATCATTCTTCATCTGCTTCAACACCATTCTTCACTAACTTTGGATTCCACCCTAAAGTCCCTGAGTTCCAACCGCTTCCAGCAACTTCTGTTCCCGCAGTGGATATCACCTTGCATCAGTTTGCCAATATCTGGAAGAGCGTACGATCAGCTCTGCTCAAGGCATCGTTCAGGTACAAGAAGTTTGCGGATAAGAAGCGTCGAGCAGTTCCTGCTCTCAAGGTGGGTGATCGGGTATGGTTATCCACGAAGAATTTGAGGTTAAGAGTTCCCAGTATGAAGTTTGCACCTCGCTATATCGGTCCTTTCAAGATTGAACAAGTCATCAATCCTGTTGCTTACAGACTTCAGTTGCCTCCCTTCTTAAAAATACCCAGGACATTCCATGTTTCCCTGTTGAAACCGCTGATCTTGAATCGGTTTCATTCCTCACTTCCTCCAACTCCGAAAGTCCAAACTCAACGAGGCGTTGAGTATGAAGTGGCCAAGATCCTGGACTCACGTCACCGTTACGGTCAACTACAGTATCTTATTGACTGGAAGGGTTACGGCCCTGAGGAACGTTCATGGACCAATGCTTCTGATGTCCATGCTCCTGCCTTGGTCCGGAGATTCCATTCCAAGTTTCCTCAAAAGCCAAAGAAGTGTCCTGGGGCCACTCCTAAAGGGGGGGGTGCTGTCACGATCCGGGTATCTGGACGCCATTTCTTACCCATCAGATGCCTCCTAAGGCTGGCTCAGCGCTCCAGGACCGGATCCCATCTGTTATCCTAATGTTCACATTCCTGCATCCTCTCCTGTCTCTCTGAGACGCTGTCACAGTAACGCCTTATTACATCTGGCATGGCGTCTCCCGCGGCCTCCGCCGCCGTCCCTGAGCTTCTGCATGCAGAGTGTCAGAGTGGCGATTACGTCAGCCGCGGCCTCCGCTGTGTCCGCGTGGTTGGATGTGCACTTGTCAGCCTGGCGTCTCCTGTCTCCAGTGGCCGGCGCCGCCATTACTGTTTTCATTACCACATGGATTACAAACCAAACTTCCCTCCAAGTGTCTGCATGGGCGCAGCCATCTTGGATTCTGTCAGCTGATCATTTCCTCCAATCTGTTGTCAGTATTGTTAATCTGCATAATTGCCTAGCCAATCCCTTCCCTGCTGCAGGTATAAATACACTGTGCCTGAGCAAGGAAGGCGTCAGTGCTTTGGTTGTCAAACCTAGTTCCTGTTTGTCTCTCTCCTGTGATTGTCTTCCAGGTTCCAGCTCCTGTCTCAAGACTTCCACCATAGAGACCCGCACCAGCATTCCACCTGCGGTGTAGCCTGACTCTCCAATCCATTGTGGATTCATCTGTTTCCAGCTACAACATTACCTGCTTCCAGCTCAGCTTCCAGCAGAGTACAGCTTCCCTTAAAGGGCCGGTGTCCTTTCTACACTTTACCACTCTCCACCGGTATTATTATTTCTCCGCTCTCAAGTTCTACATTTCAGTTCATATTTCATCGCTCCCAAGTTCATTTATTATTTAACTGGTTCCAGGTTCCAGCCAGTATCCACAGCAGCTGTTTTATCTTCAGCAACCCAGCTTTTCCTGGAACACCAGCTGGCACAATCCTGGGTTATCTCCATTGCTACAGTCGGGCCTGGTAAGGACTTTCCATCTAGAAGATCATAAGAACTATCTCACACTACCAGTGCCCTGTGGCTCCTGCCATCCTGTAGTACCCAGGAACTGTATTTATTCTTTGCTGACTTTTACGTTTTCTTTTACTGCTGCTGTGTTGCGGAGTTGTCATAATAAACATCATTGACTTTTATCCAAGTTGTCGTGGTCACGCCTTCGGGCAGTTATTATTCATGTTACTTACATGTCCAGGGGTCTGATACAACCTCCCAGGTTCCGGTACATCTCAGCCCCTACAACTGAGGCTGCCTCCCGTCAGCTCAGGCCCTCAGTTGTGACAATAATAAATTATAAAACTGCACTGGTGGGTCAGGTCACTGGTCATCAGTCACTAGTATAACTCCTCCTAAGCTCCAGTAAGTAAATGAAGTGTCTCACTCTCACTCTCCTATCTATTTTAATTTCTAAACGGAGAGGACGCCAGCCACGTCCTCTCCCTATCAATCTCAATGCACGTGTGAAAATGGCCGCGACGCGCGGCTCCTTATATAGAATCCGAGTCTCGCGATAGAATCCGAGCCTCGCGAGAATCCGACAGCGTGATGATGACGTTCGGGCGCGCTCGGGTTAACCGAGCAAGGCGGGAAGATCCGAGTCGCTCGGACCCGTGTACAAAAACATGAAGTTCGGGCGGGTACGGATTCAGAGAAACCGAACCCGCTCATCTCTACAGGTGTCAAGCCGTGTGTTGCCTTTGTCAAGCTGTAATAAGTAGGGGTAAGGACGTTAACCACCTCGGAACATCCTCCCTTATACGTCACCTGCAGCGCATTCATAATAAGTCAGTGACAAGTACAAAAACTTTGGGCGACAGCGGAAGCAGTCCACTGACCAGTAAATCCCTTCCTCTTGTAACCAAGCTCACGCAAACCACCCCACCAACTCCCTCAGTGTCAATTTCCTCCTTCCCCAGGAATGCCAATAGTCCTGCAGGCCATGTCACTGGCAATTCTGACGAGTCCTCTCCTGCCTGGGATTCCTCCGATGCATCCTTGCGTGTAACGCCTACTGCTGCTGGCGCTGCTGTTGTTGCTGCTGGGAGTCGATGGTCATCCCAGAGGGGAAGTCGTAAGCCCACTTGTACTACTTCCAGTAAGCAATTGACTGTTCAACAGTCCTTTGCGAGGAAGATGAAATATCACAGCAGTCATCCTACTGCAAAGCGGATAACTGAGGCCTTGGCATCCTGGGTGGTGAGAAACGTGGTTCCGGTATCCATCATTACTGCAGAGCCAACTAGAGACTTGTTGGAGGTACTGTGTCCCCGGTACCAAATACCATCTAGGTTCCATTTCTCTAGGCAGGCGATACCGAAAATGTACACAGACCTCAGAAAAAGAGTCACCAGTGTCCTAAAAAATGCAGCTGTACCCAATGTCCACTTAACCACGGACATGTGGACAAGTGGAGCAGGGCAGGGTCAGGACTATATGACTGTGACAGCCCACTGGGTAGATGTATGGACTCCCGCCGCAAGAACAGCAGCGGCGGCACCAGTAGCAGCATCTCGCAAACGCCAACTCTTTCCTAGGCAGGCTACTTTGTATCACCGCTTTCCAGAATACGCACACAGCTAAAAACCTCTTACGGCAACTGAGGAAGATCATCGCGGAATGGCTTACCCCAATTGGACTCTCCTGTGGATTTGTGGCATCGGACAACGCCAGCAATATTGTGTGTGCATTAAATATGGGCAAATTCCAGCACGTCCCATGTTTTGCACATACCTTGAATTTGGTGGTGCAGAATTTTTTTAAAAACGAGAGGGGCGTGCAAGAGATGCTGTCGGTGGCCAGAAGAATTGCGGGACACTTTCGGCGTACAGGCACCACGTACAGAAGACTGGAGCACCACCAAAAACTACTGAACCTGCCCTGCCATCATCTGAAGCAAGAAGTGGTAACGAGGTGGAATTCAACCCTCTATATGCTTCAGAGGTTGGAGGAGCAGCAAAAGGCCATTCAAGCCTATACAATTGAGCACGATATAGGAGGTGGAATGCACCTGTCTCAAGCGCAGTGGAGAATGATTTCAACGTTGTGCAAGGTTCTGATGCCCTTTGAACTTGCCACACGTGAAGTCAGTTCAGACACTGCCAGCCTGAGTCAGGTCATTCCCCTCATCAGGCTTTTGCAGAAGAAGCTGGAGACATTGAAGGAGGAGCTAACATGGAGCGATTCCGCTAGGCATGTGGGACTTGTGGATGGAGCCCTTAATTCGCTTAACAAGGATTCACGGGTGGTCAATCTGTTGAAATCAGAGCACTACATTTTGGCCACCGTGCTCGATCCTAGATTTAAAACCTACCTTGGATCTCTCTTTCCGGCAGACACAAGTCTGCTGGGGTTGAAAGACCTGCTGGTGAGAAAATTGTCAAGTCAAGCGGAACGCGACCTGTCAACATCTCCTCCTTCACATTCTCCCGCAACTGGGGGTGCGAGGAAAAGGCTCAGAATTCCGAGCCCACCCGCTGGCGGTGATGCAGGGCAGTCTGGAGCGACTGCTGATGCTGACATCTGGTCCGGACTGAAGGACCTGACAACGATTACGGACATGTCGTCTACTGTCACTGCATATGATTCTCTCAACATTGAAAGAATGGTGGAGGATTATATGAGTGACCGCATCCAAGTAGGCACGTCACACAGTCCGTACTTATACTGGCAGGAAAAAGAGGCAATTTGGAGGCCCTTGCACAAACTGGCTTTATTCTACCTAAGTTGCCCTCCCACAAGTGTGTACTCCGAAAGAGTGTTTAGTGCCGCCGCTCACCTTGTCAGCAATCGGCGTACGAGGTTACATCCAGAAAATGTGGAGAAGATGATGTTCATTAAAATGAATTATAATCAATTCCTCCGCGGAGACATTGACCAGCAGCAATTGCCTCCACAAAGTACACAGGGAGCTGAGATGGTGGATTCCAGTGGGGACGAATTGATAATCTGTGAGGAGGGGGATGTACACGGTGATATATCGGAGGATGATGATGAGGTGGACATCTTGCCTCTGTAGAGCCAGTTTGTGCAAGGAGAGATTAATTGCTTCTTTTTTGGTGGGGGTCCAAACCAACCCGTCATATCAGTCACAGTCGTGTGGCAGACCCTGTCACTGAAATGATGGGTTGGTTAAAGTGTGCATGTCCTGTTTATACAACATAAGGGTGGGTGGGAGGGCCCAAGGACAATTCCATCTTGCACCTCTTTTTTCTTTAATTTTTCTTTGCGTCATGTGCTGTTTGGGGAGGGTTTTTTGGAAGGGCCATCCTGCGTGACACTGCAGTGCCACTCCTAGATGGGCCCGGTGTTTGTGTCGGCCACTAGGGTCGCTTATCTTACTCACACAGCTACCTCATTGCGCCTCTTTTTTTCTTTGCGTCATGTGCTGTTTGGGGAGGGTTTTTTGGAAGGGACATCCTGCGTGACACTGCAGTGACACTCCTAGATGGGCCCGGTGTTTGTGTCGGCCACTAGGGTCGCTTATCTTACTCACACAGCTACCTCATTGCGCCTCTTTTTTTCTTTGCGTCATGTGCTGTTTGGGGAGGGTTTTTTGGAAGGGACATCCTGCGTGACACTGCAGTGACACTCCTAGATGGGCCCGGTGTTTGTGTCGGCCACTAGGGTCGCTTATCTTACTCACACAGCTACCTCATTGCGCCTCTTTTTTTCTTTGCGTCATGTGCTGTTTGGGGAGGGTTTTTTGGAAGGGCCATCCTGCGTGACACTGCAGTGACACTCCTAGATGGGCCCGGTGTTTGTGTCAGCCACTCGGGTCGCTTATCTTACTCACACAGCTACCTCATTGCGCCTCTTTTTTTCTTTGCGTCATGTGCTGTTTGGGGAGGGTTTTTTGGAAGGGCCATCCTGCGTGACACTGCAGTGCCACTCCTAGATGGGCCCGGTGTTTGTGTCGGCCACTAGGGTCGCTTATCTTACTCACACAGCTACCTCATTGCGCCTCTTTTTTTCTTTGCGTCATGTGCTGTTTGGGGAGGGTTTTTTGGAAGGGCCATCCTGCGTGACACTGCAGTGCCACTCCTAGATGGGCCCGGTGTTTGTGTCGGCCACTAGGGTCGCTTATCTTACTCACACAGCTACCTCATTGCGCCTCTTTTTTTCTTTGCGTCATGTGCTGTTTGGGGAGGGTTTTTTGGAAGGGACATCCTGCGTGACACTGCAGTGCCACTCCTAGATGGGCCAGGTGTTTGTGTCGGCCACTAGGGTCGCTGAGCTTAGTCATCCAGCGACCTCGGTGCAAATTTTAGGACTAAAAATAATATTGTGAGGTGTGAGGTATTCAGAATAGACTGAAAATGAGTGGAAATGATGGTTTTTGAGGTTAATAATACTTTGGGATCAAAATGACCCCCAAATTCTATGATTTAAGCTGTTTTTTAGGTTTTTTGGAAAAAAACACCCGAATCCAAAACACACCCGAATCCGACAAAAAAAATTTGGTTAGGTTTTGCCAAAACGCGGTCGAACCCAAAACACGGCCGCGGAACCGAACCCAAAACCAAAACACAAAACCCGAAAAATTTCCGGCGCTCATCTCTAATATATACCCCTACTGTCACAATCCAGGGATGTTTTATTTATTACACCTCACTCTTAAGAATTCTGTCCATTTTCGTATACACAGTATTGTGGGGCAGTCACTAAAATGCTATGAGTATTGTATGGCGGTCACAGTAATGCTCTCCATATTGTCTGGTGTTTACTTAACAGCTTTCTTTGTTGTCTGGCGGTCACTGAAACGCTCTCTATATTGTCTGGTCACTAAAATGCTCCTCATATTGTCTAGGTGTCACTGAATTGCTCTCCGTATTGTCTGACGATCACTAAAATGCTCTCTGTATTGTCTGGCAGTCACTAAAATGCTCTCCGTATTGTCTGGTGATCATAAAAATGCTCTCCGTATTGTCTGGCGGTAATTAAAATGCTCTTAGTATTACATGGTGGTCCTGAATACAGTGTTTTTATTACTTTTTATAGTGTTATTATTTTTAGATTTATGTTGTTCATAAATCTAAAAATTAATATAATATTTAAAGAAGTCAATTATGTATGTGAGTGGCTGGCTGGAGACTATTGTGGGAAGTGGAGGCAGTGTTGTGTAGCTTTGCCTAGGGTGTCTAGATGCCTTGCAACGGCCCTGGGTCACATGCCACCTTCAGTTCAGTCACCTGTCGATTCCAGTCCAGTCACCATCTGGTTCCATTCCAGTCACCATCAGGTTCCAGTCCAGTCACCATCAGGTTCCAGTCCAGTCACCATCTCCAGTTACATACTGGTTCCAGTCCAGTTCCAATCCGGTTCTTGTTGCATTCCGCCTCCTGCTACAGATGAGATCCAGTTTCATTCCAGTTCCAGTTGCCGCTCTAGCATCTGTTCCTGTACAATAAAGTTTAACAATTCAGTGCACGCCTTCTGGCAATCTACTTCCAAGTCACAAACATCATTCTCCAATGCCAAACTATTGTAACACTATCTTTTATTGCTCTATGAGCAAGAGCTGGATCAAGCCTTCCATACACCCATAGTACCAGCTTCAACACTCCATGCCTACCCAAGCCAGATCCAACCTTTGGCATGATACAATCCTGCTTACTATCCGGGTTATATTCCTGGGTCACTGGACCTGGATTATATTTCGGGGACCCTTTCACATTGAGCCGCTACCCAGGTTATCCGTGCAATAACCTAGGTTATTGTACCAGTGTGAAAGGGGCATCAGTGTGTCTTGAGATTACAAAACACTGTTGTACTGGCTATATTGAGGAATATTTGTACCTATATTTACAAGAAGGAAGAACTTGTGAAAATGACTTCACAAACCCCATCACTAATTTTATAATAGTTATTAGTAGTTGTACAAAAGCAAGTGAGAAATTAGCATAGGCAAAACCCTCAACAATTCAAAAGTAAAAATAGAAAATTAACACTGCGCTGTCGCAATTACTTAACAATAATGCAAGTGCTACAGTAGTATGTGTCAAAAAGCAATGAATACACTGGTATAAGTTTAAAACATTTAATTATCACAACATAAAAACTTACAATAAAACATGCGACAATGTTATATATACCACTTATATTCTTTGCTGCCGTTTGCATAACATTCTACAGTCTTATTAATATAAATTTGTATTTCTGTAGTATATAGCAATTAGGGAATAGTATTCCAAATAAATAGTAATACCATGGGAATACCAGCATAGTGTCATGATGTTATATGCTCATGAGGCATGACCTATCACAGGGCACCTTAAAGACATGTTACAGTGCTGAAAGAGTTGAAGCTATAGCAGTTATGAACATAGGGGCAGATGTATTAACCTGGAGAAGACATAAGGAAGTGGTAAACCAGTGATATGTGCAAGGTGATAAACCAGTGATATGTGCAAGGTGATAAACACACCAGCCAATCAGCTTCTAACTGTTAATTTACATATTGGAACTGATTGGCTGGTGTGTTTATCACCTTGCACATATCACTGGTTTATCACTTCCTTATGCCTTCTCCAGGTTAATACATCATTCAGCTTTGTAGAACTTTTCTTGAAAATAGACTATGATGTCATTACAGCCCTGCTAAATTCACACTACAATCAGAAAAAGCTGCATTATTTACTACAATAGAAAAGTAGTTCGTTGTCTTGCTTGCTTATCCTAAGGCCCTTAATTTAGGCTTACCATACTATCCCTTTAAACTGGAACAGTCATGATTAACACAGGTTTTGTGGCTGATTTCAAGCCTGAATTTCTCCATGAATTTAATCACTCACAAAACCTATGTACTCTATAAGCATCCCAGTTTAAAGGGATAGTATGGTAAGTCTACCTCATTACATGATAAAGGGTTATGGCTATGCTCAGGGTCAGCAACAGAAATCTTGGGGCCTGGTACATTCATGTTTTGGGGGGCCCCATCTCTCCCCACTATTTTCAGGCCAGTCGGCCATTGGCTCATGCCCCCTGTCTCTCCAGCCTCACTCCTCACCTGTATCACTCCAGCCTCATCTTCGCCTGTGTCTCTCCAGCATCATACCTCTGTATACAGCTTAATCCCCCATGACTCTTCATCTCCAGTCATCCACTTATCTCACCTGTGTCTCTCATTCTCACCCCATGTGTTTCTCAGCCTCCTCTGTGTCTCTCATTCTCACCCCATGTGTCTCTCAGCCTCCTCTGTGTCTATCAGTCTCCCCCTGTGTCTCTCAGCATTCCCCTCAGTCTCTCAGCCTTACTCTGTTTCTCTCTGCCTCCCCTTCCTGTTGTCAGGAATCTGCATTCTCCGTCGCATCACTACTGTGGAACTACAGGTTCCAGCAGTTCAGTTCTGTTCCAGTTTTCAGTCTACTGCAGCCTGGAGTACACAGTGCTTCAGCTAACCCACAGCTGATCTGAACACCTAATCCAGCAGGGTGTGTTCTCACAGAGATGCAACATCCAATCATCACAGACCAAGGGGTATAAACTCCAGTTCCTGGCTCAGTCTCATTGCCTTGGACAACACGTCACATTCTGTGAACAGGCGGCTCCTGTATGGATGGTGATATTATACAACTTGCCTGGTCTGGGGCAGGGGCCTTTTGGGGTCTTCCCCTCGCGGGGAGCCCCTGGCTTTGAGTGGTGATCGCACACCGGTGCACACTTCTGCATTAGTACCTTGGGTACATCTTCCCTGATTGGAAATGTCTGGCGTAAAGAATACTATTCGTTTGGAGTTGGAAAAGGATTCATCG
Source organism: Pseudophryne corroboree (assembly GCF_028390025.1). Lineage (NCBI taxonomy): Eukaryota > Metazoa > Chordata > Amphibia > Anura > Myobatrachidae > Pseudophryne > Pseudophryne corroboree. The sequence continues at coordinate 203,230,684 of NC_086452.1, read as the reverse complement.
CAGAATGATCTGAAATTTGTCTTCCATGAGATACTGGAGAAGCTAGGGAAAGTGACTCTGAGTGACCTTTATTGTATTCAAGACTTCCCTAAACAAGGTATTTATGACGTGACATTTCATTCAAATGGCTTCTGCCTCAATGTGTATGAGGTTTTGAGGGGCAAGGAACATGAGCCTGCAATGAGGTTGGTGAGAATGAAACCTCTTTTTGCCCTTGAAGAAATTTCAATTACTGTTCATGTTTATAACCCATACACAGAGGTGAGCTTGTTAAAAGCCTTCCTACTGCAATCCTGTTCTAATGTGCGGGGTGGAGTAAAACAGAAAAATGCCCTGGGAATTTTCAATGGCAAAATACGGTTCTGGGTGAGACTAAAACCTGACCCAGATAATGTGGGTGGTACTAAGCATCCCCCTGCTAGTTTCTGCATTGGTGGTAATAGGGGATTCTTGTACTATTTTGGACAGCCAAGCTTCTGCAGACTGTGCTTTATGTATGGACACACTAAGGAGGAATGTTCCACAGGCAAAGTTTGTAGGAATTGCAAGCAAAAAGATCATGAGGCTGGCAATTGCCCAATGGCAAAAAGCTGTGATATCTGTGGAGAGGTAGGACACAGTGTCCGAAACTGTCCTGCTGCTAAAGTCAGTATGCGAAGGCAAATGTTTAAAGAGCTTGATGCTGAGATGAGAGCAAAAAACTTTGCAGATCGTGGGGTTAATATACAACAGTCTGTGCCTGGTGGGAATTCCACTAGTAAAGAGCAGGCTAGGTCTGGACCCAGTGCTGATAATGAGGAACAGCTTGTTCGGTCTGATGAGCCTGCATGTGTGGCTGCAGATGAGGGACAGCAAGAGGAGTTTGCTGATGTAATGGAGGATGTGGTGGAAGCATCAAGTGACTGTGTGGAGAGTCCAGCTCTTAGTCTGGTAATAGATGACTGTCAGAGTCCTGTACCATCGGTGGACTCTACTAGAGTGGAGGAGTTCAGCAGTGGGCCTGAGGAGTCTGGCTCAGTGGCTAGGAAAGCTGAACGACAGGTGCGCAGAGCTAAGAAGCCACGGATGGAGAATACAACAGGACATAATACTGAAGGTATAGAAGATGTGTCCTCTGCTGAGGAGGATGGCGATGGATCATAAGAGGCATCGGCTTATTTTTTAGATGGGGGAAATGTTATCCCAAATGTAAAGAAGTGTGCCTCTTACAAGGGGCCGCAAGGTATAGGGTGAGGAGGACTGCAAAGCTGTTGAGGAAGAACTGCTTTAGATCTCAGCTAAAGAGATGGTGGTCAAAAATAGCTATTTTTTGTGCTGTACCTTGGGCTGCTTAATTAGTTCCCTGATGTTTTTTAGGGTGAACTTCTGTTTACGTGCTGTGATGCTAACAGTGCATAGTGGATGTCTAATGTTTTTGTTTTACAAAGTTTATTATTATTTTTTTTGTTGTCTGTTTGTTTTATTTTGTTTCAAATGTTTAATTTAAAAATATTCTCGCTGAATGTGAGATTAATCACAAGTAAAGCCAGAAGATCGGCAGTATTAGAATATGTGGCAGCAAGAAATGCTGATATTATTTGTTTGCAGGAATGTGGATTGTCTCATATACCGGAAAAAGAGGAATGGGGCTATGGGGAGGCTATATGGTCTGGTTCTAGCTGTAACAGGAATGCAGGGGTGGGTATTTTGTTTAAAAATAAAGAAATTAATATAGAAAGTTATTTGGTGATAGGTGAGGGGAGAGCTATCTCTGTAAGTGCTAAATATAGAGGCTGGAGATTTAGGGTGTTTTGTGTTTATGCTCCAGCAGAGAAGAAAGAGAGGAAATGTTTTTTTGAAAAATTAAAGTTTTTTTTGTCTGGAAGAATTCCTACATTGCTTGTAGGTGATATGAATTGTATTCTAGAGAAGGAAGGTAGGAGTGGGAGAGGGGAAGTAGTTGTTGATATTACTGGGAAAATCCTGAAGGATATTATTCTGGATTTTGGTTTTGTTGATATTGCAGAGACAAGTATGGGTAAGCCTGTCCCAAATACCTTTTTTGCGGACAGAGGAGGGGTAATGTCTCGTATAGACTATTTACTATGTTCTAAAGATGTGATGTTTGGAGAGTTTGTACAGGAGAAAGTGCCTTTTACAGATCATGTTTCTTTATGTTGCAATGTTTGTTGTGAGTCTAGTACAATATATGGGAAAGGATTGTGGAGACTAAATGTTAAGCTTTTAGAAGATGAGGTGTTATTCAAAGATTTCTATAAATATAGTTTCTGGCAAAGTAGGAAAAATGAGTTTGTCAATATATTGGAATGGTGGGACTGGGTTAAGGAAAGGGTTAAGAAGTTCTATCAGAGAGCAGGATATAGAAAAGCTGTGAGAGAGGAATAAGTATCAGCTGTGGAATAGCAGGCTTAGTTTTCTTTATAAATTAAGAGAGGAAGGTGTGGATGTGAATGATGATATTATTAAAGCAAGATCTGAGGTTAGTAAATGTTTGAATAATAGAGGTAAAGAAATTATTTTTAGGTCTAGGGTGGAGGTATTAGAGGAAAATGAAAGATGTACAAGGTTTTTTTTCAAAAAAAGCTTGAAAAATAAGCATGTGATAAAGTATGTGTTAGATAAAGATGGAGAGGAAGTGAGTGGTGAAAGAATGATGGATGTGATTACAGAATTTTATGAAAAGTTGTATGATAGGAAGGAAGTAGATAGTGATATGGAAGAAGAAGTATTGTGTGGTTTGTCTGAGAGAGTGTATGAGGGAAATTTGCCGGTTTTGATGGATAAGGTAACAGGTGATGAAGTGAAAAGAGCTGTGGATAGTGCTAAAAGGAATAAAACTCCAGGTATGGATGGGTTGCCGATTGAGTTTTATAGTTGTTTTTGGGATGTCATAGGGAAGGATGTGTGTGATTTGTGTGCTTTTATGTTTGGAAATGCAAGATTATGTGATAGTATGAAAGAAGGTATTGTGGTGTTAGTGCATAAAAAAGGTGATAGGGGTTTGTTAGAAAATTGGAGACCTATTACGCTTTTAAATTCAGATTATAAAATTCTGGCAAAAATATTGGCAAATAGGATGCGGGATGTGGTGGATCAGGTGGTGGGTGATGATCAAGTGTGTGGTGTGCCTGGTAGAAGGATAACAGATAATCTGATTTTGCTGAGAGATGTGTTGGGTGACTGCAGAGAAAGGAAGAGAGTATGTATGTTATTAGCTTTAGATTTTGAAAAAGCATATGACCGCGTGTCTCACAATTTTATGTTTAAAGTATTGGTACGTATGGGGTTCCCGGTGGAATTTGTAAGATGTGTGAGAGGGTTATATGATTCTGTTGTGAGTAAGTTTTTGGTGAATGGGAATATAAGTAAGAATGTAGTGATTAGGTCAGGAGTACGACAAGGATGTCCATTGTCAGCTATTTTGTTTATTTGTGTTATTGAACCATTATTACAGATGATTAGGAGAGATAAAGTTGTAGGGGGGGTGTTGGTACCAGGTAGTGGAGGTAGGATGGTGAAAGTATTGGGGTATATGGATGATGTTGCGGTTGTGAGTAAGAGTGTTGCAGAATTGAGAAGAGTTAAATTACTGGTTAGTTTCTTTTGCAGTGCTTCTGCATTTAAAGTTAATTGGTGTAAAACAAAATTGAAGTGCTTTGGGGATGAAAGTTGCAGTGTGGAAGGGATTATGAGCGTGAGTGAAGGGATTAAAATATTAGGTGTGGTGTTTGAGGATGATTTGAAAGGGAGTGTGAGTTGGGAAGAATGTAGTAAGAGGGTACAGAAGAAGGTGGATTTTTGGAAGATGAGACAGATGACAGTGTTTGGGAAAGTGTTGGTGATTAAAAGTGTGGTGTTACCTATTTTATTGTTTCTGGCATGTGTTTTTCCTCCGTCTGTGCTGGAGATCAAGAAAATAAACAGAGTTCTTTTCATGTTTGTTTGGGGTGGGAAGATGGAACGTTTGAAACGTGAAGTGTTGATAAAGGCAAGAGAGAAGGGTGGGTTGGATTTCCCTGATATTGAAATCTTTTTGTATGTTAATTATATTCGTGTTATAGTAGAGTTAATGGGGAAGGGGAGTAAAACTGCCTGTATGGTGAGATATATGGCTGGGTGGACTTGGTATGGTTTAGGGTGGATCAAAAGGGACCTGAAGGTACCTGTGGCGTTTAGCAGTCCGTGGTGGTACAATGTAATTGAAGTTTTCATTAAAAAGAAAGATCTTTTGAATATTTCTTTAAGTGGGTTTAAAGACAGAAAGAAGGTTATGAAAGTTATAAAAGATAGAGAGATAGTTTGTAATATCAATTATATGCGCTCAAGTGAAGCTGTGATTATATGGAAGAAGCTATTTTCGTATGGCATGTCAAATACACAAAAGGAGATTGTATGGTTGTGTATGCATGAGGGGTTGCCAGTGAGGGTGTTTATGAAAAAAAGAGACTTGGTAGCTTCAGATGTCTGTCCGAGAGACAATTGTTATAATACTGAAACAGTGATGCATGTAATGTGGAATTGTGGTTTTGCAAATGATGTATGGAAGTGTTTGGGTGGCTTGTGTAGAGAGATTACTGGTGTTAGGTATATTGGATGGAAGGTGGCATTATTTGGTATGGGAGCATGTGATAGAGGAAAAGAGAGACTTTTGTGGTTGATCATGAGCTGTGTGATGGAAGTTTTGTGGAATGCAAGGAATCTGTGTGTGTTTAGGAGTGAGTGCTGGTCTGTGAATGAGTGTGTTAGAATGGTATTGGGTAAGTTATATGTCTATTATCTGAGAGATAGGAAAGGAAGAAAAGAGCTTGATGCTGAGGGAGTTTGGAAAGTTAAGAAATGGAGGCATGTGGTTAGATATGTTAACGAAGATTGATAGCCTAATATTGTGGGTATGTGTTAAGTTGTATATTGTTTTTTGATTATGAACAGGTGTTTTTTTTGTTAATAATAATTGTTGTTTTTAAAAAAAAATTCATGCTGATGAGTTGTTTACTGTCTAAATCTGTATTGTAGATGACTATGTTTACTAACCTAAATGGTTTAATAAAAAAAAAAAAAAAAGTCTCCTGTTTGCAGTCATCTGTCTGCAGAGATACCCCTGTGTATCGAACCTGTGGAACTACAGGTCCCAGCAGTTCCGTTCCAGTTCCAGGTTCCAGTCTTCAATCCCCTGTTTCCAGAGATCTCCTATTTCTGGCATTTCCAATTTGTTTCCCTGTTCCAGTATTCCTGTAGAACTACAAACTCCAGTCACAGCCTGCCACAGTTCATCAGCAGTAAGAGACTCTCCTCAGGTGTTATTCATTGCCTAACTTGTGCACCTTATTACCAGCATTACATTCTGTGTATTGCATCCAGCACTTAACAAGCATGCAGAGTTAGGACTGTCTCCTGCCTGGGCCTTGCTTGGCTAAAGAACTTTTATGTTACAGAGACTGTGTGCTTTTGCAAGTATTACCGGAGTTCTGTTTTCCAAACCATTTGCATTTATCAAGTTATTTCACATTTGTGTTACCAGTGACTTTATTTGCTTTAGACCTTCTGCATTCTGCCATCAACTTGTCACCAATATATATTTGTGTTGCCAGAGACTTTTTATTATTACCCGGTTCCAGCCATCTGTCCAAAGACTCCACTGGTTCCAGCCAGCCCAAGTAGCTCTGTTTCCAATGATGAGCTACCTCCTTCGGTTCCAGCCGATTCCAGTAAGATTCCTCCTCCGGTTCCAGATGGTTCAAGCTCTGCCGGATCCAATCTGGTCCCATCCGTCTGTCCGGATCAGTCTCCTTCGGTTCCAGCCGATTCCAGTAAGTCTCCTTTGGTTCCAGCCGATTCCAGTAAGTCTCCTTTGGTTCCAGCCGATTCCAGTAAGTCTCCTCCGGTTCAAGCTCTTCCGGACCCAATCCGGTCCCATCCGTCAGTCCGGATCAGCCTCCTTTGGTTCCAGCTGATTCCAGTAAGACTCCGCCGGTTCAAGCTCTTCTGGACCCAATCCGGTCCCATCAGTCGGTCCGGATCAGCCTCCTTCGGTTCCAGCCGATTCCAGTAAGCCTCCTTCGGTTCCAGCCGATTCCAGTAAGCCTCCTTCGGTTCCAGCCGATTCCAGTAAGCCTCCTTCGGTTCCAGCCGATTCCAGTAAGCCTCCTTCGGTTCCAGCCGATTCCAGTAAGCCTCCTTCGGTTCCAGCCGATTCCAGTAAGCCTCCTTCGGTTCCAGCCGATTCCAGTAAGACTCCTCCGGTTCAAGCTCTTCTGGACCCAATCCGGTTCCATCCGTCAGTCCGGATCAGCCTCCTTCGGTTCCAGCCGATTCCAGTAAGCCTCCTTTGGTTCCAGCCGATTCCAGTAAGCCTCCTTTGGTTCCAGCCGATTCCAGTAAGCCTCCTTTGGATCCAGCCGATTCCAGTAAGCCTCCTTTGGTTCCAGCCGATTCCAGTAAGCCTCCTTTGGTTCCAGCCGATTCCAGTAAGCCTCCTTTGGTTCCAGCCGATTCCAGTAAGCCTCCTTTGGTTCCAGCCGATTCCAGTAAGCCTCCTTTGGTTCCAGCCGATTCCACTGGTTCCAGCCAGCCTGAGTGGTTCCAATGATGGGCTACCTCCTTCGGTTCCAGCCGATTCCAGTAAATTCTGTCTCATGACCATGAATGGTCAAGTTGTTCGGATGACAAAAGTCTTTCTTCTGAAGATGAAAGTTGGGAAGACTTTTGAGGACCTCTGCTTTTGTGTATTCCTAAATTCTTTTTCAAGGATCCTCCAAGTTCCAGCGTGGGTGTTCGGTGCCCACCCATAAAAGGGGGGGTACTGTCAGGAATCTGCATTCTCCGTCGCATCACTACTGTGGAACTACAGGTTCCAGCAGTTCAGTTCTGTTCCAGTTTTCAGTCTACTGCAGCCTGGAGTACAGTGCTTCAGCTAACCCACAGCTGATCTGAACACCTAATCTAGCAGGGTGTGTTCTCACAGAGATGCAACATCCAATCATCACAGACCAAGGGGTATAAACTCCAGTTCCTGGCTCAGTCTCATCGCCTTGGACAACACGTCACATTCTGTGAACAGGCGTCTCCTGTTTGCAGTCCCCTGTCTGCAGAGATACCCCTGTGTATCGGACCTGTGGAACTACAGGTCCCAGCAGTTCCGTTCCAGTCTTCAATCCCCTGTTTCCAGCGATCTCCTATTTCTGGCATTTCCAAGTTGTTTCCCTGTTCCAGTGTTCCTGTGGAACCACAAACTCCTGCCACAGTTCATCAGCAGTAAGAGACTCACCTCAGGTGTTATTCATTGCCTAACTTGTGCACCTTATTACTAGCATTCCATTCTGTGCATTGCATCCAGCACTTAACAAGCATGCTGAGTTAGGACTGTCTCCTGCCTGGGCCTTGCTTGGCTAAAGAACTTTTATGTTACAGAGACTGTGTGCTTTTGCAAGTATTACCGGAGTTCTGTTTTCCAAACCATTTGCATTTATCAAGTTATTTCACATTTGTGTTACCAGTGACTTTATTTGCTTTAGACCTTCTGCATTCTGCCATCAACTTGTCACCAATATATATTTGTGTTGCCAGAGACTTTTTATTACTACCTTGGATTCAGTTACCGTTTATTATTTCAGTTCTGCTACTACCAATGCTACGTACCATTTATTATATCATTGTTCTGTGACCTTTGTGTTTATTAAACATCAGCGCATATGCGCAGGACTTTGTTCTGTCTCCACGCTTCATACGTCATTCCAAAACTGACCCACTAGTGCCCCCTCCGGGGACAGACTAAATCAGAATCCTGACACCTGTGTCCTTCAGGCCCATCATGCTCTGTCTCTACAACACATCCCCCTGTGTTTCCCCATGCTACTTCATCTGTAGCCTTACTAACCAGCCCCAGGCCTCTGTCATCCTAGCCCACACCTACCTCCTGACGAATGTTTGCACAACAGTGGCACACAGGGACTGGTCTCCCAAGATTCCTTAGGGTTTGAGACCCCTCAGAGTCTTGTGGTCCAATACAAGTATCCCTTTGTCCCCCCTTTTTGTCAGGTTTGACTACGCTATGTTGGGAGCAAAAACTCCATGGCTGCCCCTCACCCCCTAATATCACCCTGGATTATACTATTTAAAAACATATTTCTATGCAGTGTATTATACGCACAAGTATTCCCTGCTACTGATGGTCATACAATAATTCAGTTAGTTATTGCCCCAAAAATGTGAAAAGGAAATAAGAATTGATAACTCTAAAATTCCACACTCCTCCCCCCAAAAAGTGCACATATACTTTGAAAAGTTTTCCTGTACAACAATTTTAATGGAAGCTGCCTAATAATATCTTTATTATTCATACCCACCCCAATGTGCCCTTCTCCACCACTCCTTCAGCTCTATTACCAATTCCTGAGCAAGCAGCAGATGCGTTGGCAATGAATAAAAGCTATTGAGGAAATTTGTAGATTGACGTAAAGAGGTACTGTATTTTGTAAAGATTTTTCTCTTAATTTCCCTTATACACTTTCTTTCAGTATAAGATACAAATAATAGCTACCACAATTTGAGGGGAAAAAAGAATTGTTTATTCCAATTCAGTAGATCATGAAATATATTTATGGGTAGCCTTCACTGGACACCTCAATGGACTTGGATGGGAGAGAAGTGGACACAGTTAAAGTCACCCCCCTCCCCCTTTTTTTTTTTTTTTTTTTTTACTGATTTTCTTATTAACATAGTTCTAAATTAATCTCTCGTCCTTGAATAATTTATGAAGAAATTTTTCCAGAGAGCGTTTATAGTCATTTGCTAATTAGATGGAAATAAAACACAATTTTAATGAATACTGGTGACTAAGAGCAGGGCCGGTTCCAGCACTTTTTGCGCCCCGGGCGGGAAATAGGGGGCGTGGCTTCATGCAGGGGGCGTAGTCAGTTACGCCCCCTGTTCAGTAGAGTAGCGCCGCAAAGGGTCCTCTCCACGAAGGGAAACTAGACGCATAGCGTCTAGTTCCCTTTGTGGAGAGGACCTTTGCTGTGCGGTGCGCGATGACGTCATCGCGCACCGCACAGTAAAAGTCCTCTCCGTGAAGGGAAACTAGACGCTACACGTCTAGTTCCCTGGGCAGCGGCTGGGGGCAGTAGCGGTGGGCAGCTGGGCCAGTAGCGGATCTTGCCATGGTTCGGTGCCCTCCGGATGGCGGCCCCTGGGCAAAAGTCCTGCTTGCCCGTGGCAAGATCCGCTACTGACTAAGAGGAGATGTACAGTAACTGGGGATCTGGTCTCAGGGTCGACAATAAGTAGGTCAACATTGTGTAGGTCGACCACTATCAGTCGTCAGTAAGCAGGTCGACATGGTTTCTAGGTCGAAAGGGACTCTAGGTCGACATGTTCTAGGTTGACATGAGGTTTTAAAAAAAAATCATTTTTAGAACTTTTTCATACTTTACGATCCACGTGGACTACAATTGGGAACGGTAACCTGCCCGAAGCATGGCGAGCCATGCAAGTGGACACGGTGCACTAATTGGGGTTCCCGATCACTGTATGGAGAAAACACCACCAAAAAAAGTAAAAAAAACTCATGTCGACATTTTCTCATGTCGATCTAGTACATGTCGACCTAGAAATCATGTCGACCTACTTACTGTCGACCAATAGTGGTCGACATAGACACTGTCGATCTAAGTCTTATCTGCCTAACATACCACACCTATGTAACCAGAGGGTAGGTCTTTTCTGATGTTTCACTCTTATCAGGCAATGGGTGCTTCAAAATAGAATATTGCGGGGTCTATTGAAAAACCCTGGCCTGACATCTTTCCAGTGGTGGGTGGCATAAAATAAATGGTTTAATCTCTGTGCAACAGTAATGGAAAAGATTCAGAGTAATGTACAATAAATGGAATGTTACAATGGTTAAAATCATACACATTAGAATATTGTTAGCTGAACAATACAGTCACAATGAAATTAAATAAGATAATGTAATTCCTGTACACAATTGGCATCATCGTGCACAAAATAATATGAGCATAACGACTATACACATGCAAAATAAGAACAATGCAGCAAAATAAGGGCAATAGCAATTTGGAGTTCCTACAAAACTGTGTTTAACTCTTCCCGCATGGTAGCACATCTACCTTATGAAAATAAAAATGAAGCCATACAGCAGGGCTGGCCAAACCGGTCCTCGCGATCTACCAACAGTTCATGTTTTCCGGGCCTCCTAAAGATCTATAGAATTGTCAGTTAGGAATGAATGCAGCACATCTTAATTAGTAATGACTACACCTGTGCACCAGCTAGGTGGTCTGGAAAATGTGAACTGCTGGTAGATCTCGAGGACTGGTTTGGCCAGCCCTGCCATACAGTATAACACTGCCAAGTATCTTTAAAAGTCTCTGTAAGAATTGGAACTTACAATAATAAAGAAAGTTTACTCTGTATTTACTTATGGAGTTGCTGCATGACATTTCAATGACAAGCTGTAGGGGATACCACAAAATAGCAAATGTACATTTCAGGACACAAGTTTTCAGCTCTTGAAGAATGCAAGATGGTAATATGAATGCACAAAAGTAAAAATACTTATACACCACTATACAGCAGGTATTAGTTCACTAGTCTTATACTCAGTGGTGCAAGTGGGCAGGTATGCGCGGGTACGGCGTACCATTAAGAATATAGCCGCGGGTACGCCGTACCCATCGCCGCTGGGCCACCGCTCATTGCACTCACTAGTTGTGTGCCGTTACTGCTGCCACCGACGCTGCTGAGCCTCTACCTCGGACCCTCCCCTTCCCAGCCTGCTGGGAGCGTGATCGTGACATAATCATGCTCCCGCGGTTGGGGCGGCGTTCACGCACAGGGCCCTGGGGGTTGACGTGCGGTACTCCTAATTCGGCTCCCCCTGGGTGACCCCAGCCCTGCAAGTTGCCGCTGCGCTAGACTCCTCTCCTCACACAGCAGCAACAGACTGATGCTGCGGTGAGCAGGGGGGCACTGTGGGGGCATTTGTATATCTGGCACTGTGGGGGCATTTGTGTATCTGACACTGTAGGGCAATGTATATCTGGCACTGTGTGGGTATTTGTGTATCTGGCACTGTTGGGGCATTTGTGTATCTGGCACTGTTGGGGCATCTGTGTATCTGGCACTGTGGGGGCACTTGTGTATCTGGCACTGTGGGGGCACTTGTGTATCTGGCACTGTTGGGGCATTTGTGTATCTGGCACTGTTGGGGCATCTGTGTATCTGGCACTGTGGGGGCACTTGTGTATCTGGCACTGTGGGGGCACTTGTGTATCTGGCACTGTGGGGCAATGTATATCTGGCACTGTGGGGGTATTTGTGTATCTGGCATTGTGGGGCAATATACATCTGGCACTGTGGGGCAATGTATATCTGGCACTGAGGGCATTTCTTTATCTGGCACTGTGGGGCAATGTATATCTGGCACTGAGGGCATTTCTTTATCTGGCACTGTGGGGCAATGTATATCTGGCACTGTGAGGCAGTGTATATCTGGCACTGTGGGGACATTTGTGTATCTGGCACTGTGGGGAAATGTATATCTGGCACTGTGGGGCAATGTGTATCTGGCACTGTGGGGCAATGTGTATCTCGCACTGAGGGGCAATGTATATCTGGCACTGAGGGGCAACATGTGTCTGGCACTATTGGGGTCATATGTGTATCTGGCCACCACATATGTGTATCAAGCCCCCTTTTTCATTGGCTGCACCCCATGTGGCATTTGGCCACACCCATTTTTGGGGCGCGTGCGCCTTCGACGCGCACACACAGTACCTATAGCACATTTTTTCTTCTTGCACCACTGCTTATACTGCTAGTTTTTCAAAAGTGTTGAAAAACTAGCAGTATAAGGGTCCTAGTATCCTCTGTCAGAGATCTGATACAGCTAGTTCTCAGTGTGAATTTGAAGATGGGAGAGAGTGGGCATTTACAGTAGGTGCTTATGTTAAGTTGATAGTATTATTATTAGCATAAAAAATGCAGTTACAAAATGCATTTACATAAAAAAAAACAACTGCACACTTAAATTATACAAAATTGGATGAACCATGCAGCCCTGCACCAGTAGAATATAAGCCATAGAAAAACCTCTCAAACACAGCAAGTATTCAGTAGCTCTCTTTCCCTTGTATAAAAATCACATACAGTATCAGCTTAAGAGGTGAATGTGTGTTCAGACAATCAGATGGGGGTAACTCACAGCTGTGCAAAAGATCAGGGCAAGGGGTGTGAGACAATCACACACACACACACACACACACACACACACACACACACACACACACACACACACACACACACACACACACACATATATATATATATATATATATATATATATATATATATATATATATATATTATATAGGGTGCTTACACTAAACACCAATCCCCTCAGAGACATAAGCTAATCAGCCCTACTCACCCAGGAGTAAAGCCTATAATATATGAATATATCTATTATAAATACACAAATGAATGTATATATATATATATATATATATATATTAGCTCTTTGCCTGCGGCTTCGCTCACGTGGACATTTTAACACAATAAGACTATTTTCATTGTGCCCATCTTCAAGTTGAAGTTCACTACCCAACCCCTAAAAGAATTAGCGTGAAGATACATAGCCTATATGTTAACGGACAGTCTAAGGAACATAGCAATTTAAAAAAAATTCTCATACAAACAACCAAACAAACGTTCCTTACCCGGTGTTGCCCATGTATTAAGAATTCTATTTGTTCCATTCGACTAAACTTGGGCTTACATGTCATAGACTGTCACCAATCAGCTTAGCCACCCCAAAAACTATGGATTTGACACTAATATCGGTCATGTTGGACATTTTATTTTTCACCACTTCTCACCCCCCATGCTGATGAGGGCTGAAGTTGGACTGAAACGGCATCGAGAGTGTCACTATTCATCTCAACAACCCCGAAAACTATGGATTTTTACGTCACCTCTTCCCACCCCCACCCATAAGGGTGCTAGGGGTGTCTTACCCCCACAGTATTTGTTTCCAGATTGTAAGGCATATGTATACCAAGTTTGGTGTTAATTGCTCCAGGAATTCCAGAGTTATGCTGGAACATACGTACAATCAGCTTAGCGACCCCGAACACTATGGATTTGACACTAATTTAGGTCATTTGGACATTTTATTTCTCTGGCTGGGTTCACAGGATTATCCACAGGATAACATTGGGATATTGTCGAGCGACAGCGAAAATGGCACCAACACGGTCACGAGCTTTCTGGCCTCCCAGGATGCATTGGGGCCTCCACTATATAGTCCCGCCCACTGACTCAGTCAGATCAGTTTTTTGCTTGGTGCGGCAGGAGCCGCATGGTCACAGGGCTGCTGTGAAAGCAGCCTCAAGTTTCATTACTTTAAATTTTTATAGACTTACTGTTTTGGTTTTTGAGCGACTTCTCTTAACAGCGTCTTAAACGCATATTAGAAAGAGTCGCTCCAACAACTCCCCACCAGGTCGCAACAACGCTTACCTTCGCGGTACAGTGCTGTCTCGACGGGCGTCTGTGTCGGATGTTCTAGCAGGCCCAGCAGACGTTACCAGGCTGTGGCCGGAGCATGGGGAGATGGTGAGTCTATGGGCTTCCTCTTACTAGAGGGGTCAGGACACAGCTACACTGATTTGGTGGAGACTGCAAACAGTGTGTTGATGCGCCGAACATCTCGAGTGTGACAGCGCTAAGCTCTGGGGATCATAGGCGCCAGGACTAGGTGAGGCCGCGATCCTGGGTGTTTAAGTCAACAGGGGGTTTCAGACGCTCTCCTGGCCGTTCCTCCTCCAAGTTCATGGCCAGTTCCCGCGTGTCTCTCGTTTCATGAACTGAATGACCTCACTTCCGGCTCAGACGCTACCACGAGGGTACTCGGTCGCAGCTTAGACGCTGCGGTTGTGTACACTGGATATAAACCCGCCCAGACAGAGTCGCAGGCCTTTAGTGTCTGCATGCACGTGGAGTCGCTCAGCGTCCGTGTCCGTTGGTGAGCATCCGTGTCCGTTATCAGTTACCAAGAGCGGCAGTGTACACCAGTAGCGTCTGAATCCACTCAGCGTCTTACGAGCGTCTTTGCTTGGATATGGAAGTGTGGTGAGTCTCCCTGTATCCCGCTCCCTGGAGGCAGGGTATACAGTACTAAAAATTCCTTCTACTTCTTAGTGTGCACTGTTAATTTTTAGTACCTATTGCATATGAGACCTGTATATTACTGTGTTTTCTGCATGTTATGTTGAAAAAGAACCAGTTAAACAGAAGTACAATTTTCCTACTTATGTATAAGTTGTTATGGAGGTTGTATTCTCATATGACAATGTCTAATGCTCTAACATGTGACTGACTGCTAGTATGTGTGCTGACTTTTCTGTGTAATGTCAGTCCTGTTCTGACCCTCAAATCAGGTGCACTGTGGTCAGATTGATTTCACCTCTATATACTGATTATAGGGTGTGGTTCAGTCACAAAATTGTGTAGTCAATATCAGAAAAAATGTCTGTGAGCGGCAAAAGTGATGAGGAGAATTTGTCAAGCACTCCTACAGCCCTAACATGCTTATCTTGTAAGTCAGGGGTAATTGATATGATTCAATTGGTCACTTATGAGGGTTTGTGTGCAAACTGTTTCGCTTTTCAGTGAAGTAAAAAACAGGAGTTAGTTCAACCTCCAGTAGAGCCACCATGGAATATGTTCGCAAAGACTCTGTCTTCAATAGCGGACAGGTTAGCTCCAGTAGCACCCCCTCAAGGTTAGGTTACACTATGAACCCATACATGCAGCTCCCTTCCTATGGTTTGGTTCCAGTAGCCTCTACAAGCAACCAAGGGGTAGGTAAGACTAAGACAGATACGTCTGTATGGCAGACTACACAAGAGGATACATCGGATGATGATGCGGAAACAATAGATTCAACTCCGTATGATGATCAGTCGCAGAGCTTTAGTTCAGATGATGTAGCTGAACTCATTAATGCAGTAAAGGCTGTGCTTTCTCTGGAAGAACCAGCCAAGATAGTGTTAAAAGCAAAGGCACATGTATTCAAACGAACAAAGTCAGTGAAAGCTGAATTTCCAGCGTCAGAGGAGTTGACGGAAATGATGGATGAGTCTTGGGCAGCGCCCGGTAAAAAGTATAAGATTCCTAGGAGATGGGATTCTTATTATCCATTTCCTGCTGGAGATTGTTCGAAGAGAGAAGTTCCTCCAAAAGTAGATGCACATGTTCTGCGACTCGTGCACAAATCTGCTTTGCCACTGTCATCTACCTCTTTGAATGATGTCACAGACAGGAGGGTAGAGAGCCTATTGAAAAATATTTTTTCTCTTGTGGGTGCAGTGGTAAGACCTGCTATAGCTTCGGCCTGGGTAGCAAAGGCAATGGGCGAATGGATAGAGGAACTAGAGAATGACATCCCCTCTCCTACTAGGGAGCAAGAGGATCGTCTTTGCCGTTTAAGACAATCTGCCCAGTATTTAGAAGAAGCAGCCATTGATGTAGGCACTGTTGCTTCTAAAGCTTCAGCCCTGGCAGTAGTCGCTCGCAGAGCAGTCTGGCTACGGACCTGGAAGGCAGATGCGGAGTCCAAGAAGGAATTGGAAGCATTGCCTTTCGTGGGTAATATATTATTTGGAAAACCTTTATCGGATATCCTAGAGTCAGAGGCTGAATCGAAGAAGGTCAGATTTCCGGCTACCTACAACCCTAAGTCCAAGGGTTTAAAATTTCGCTCATTTCGCTGGCAAGGCAAAGCGAAAGGTAAAGAGGAGCCTAAACAACCCCAGTTTAAATCCAGGGGTAGGAAGCAGTGGGCTAGCAAAAAGCCAGCTTCCAAACCTGAACAGAAGCCCTCAGCCTGAAGAGACGGGCCTCCGCCTGGAGGATTCCAGGGTTGGGGGCCGACTCCAGCAATTTGCACACACATGGCAACAGTCAACAACAGATGCCTGGGTGCAGAAGGTAGTATCTCAGGGGTATGGGTTCCATTCAGGAGGCAGCCTCCTCAAAGATTTTTTTTTGCACCAGCCCGTCTCGTATAGAGTTGAAGGCCAATGCCTTGCAAGAAGCAGTCCAAAAATTACTGCAGTCAGATGTGAGTGTCCCAGTACCTCCATCACAAAAGGGACAGGGGTATTACTCCAATCTGTTTCTAATCCAGAAACCAAATGGGTCATATCGACCAATTCTGAATTTGAAGATGTTGAACAATTACATATGGATCCCGAAGTTCCACATGGAGACGTTACGCTCCATAATGTTGGCTATGGAACCAGGAGACTATATGGTATCTCTGGATGTGCGGGATGCTTACCTACATGTGCCTATAGCACTATCACATCAGTGTTACCTCAGGTTTGCCATCCTCAAGGAACACTTCCAGTTCCATGCTCTGCCCTTCGGGCTAGCTACAGCACCCAGGGTGTTTACCAAGATCATGGTGGTTATGGCAGCTTGTCTGCGCAAACAAGGGATAAGGATATTCCCATACCTAGACGACTTATTAATCTTAGCACAGTCGCAAGATTTACTGTTGAGCCATCTCCAACAGACGATAGTTTGTTTACAGAGACACGGGTGGCTCATAAATTGGGAGAAGTCGTCCCTGAATCCATCACAGCGGATGGTTCATTTGGGAGCCATATTGGATTCAGACCTACAGAGAGTTCTCTTACCAGAGAAGAAAATAGTCAAGGTGCAGGTCATGGCTCAGGAAGCGTTGCAAGCCCAGACAATGTCAGTCCATGCAGCCATGCGACTGTTGGGTCTGATGGTATAAACGTTCGACATGGTGGAATATGCGCAATTCCACTCCAGACCATTGCAGCATCTCATTTTGACAAAATGGAACGGAAATCATCAAACAATAAAGAAGCAGATGATAAAGATTCCAGTAAATGTAAAAAGGTCTCTAGCATGGTGGCTACAGACAGACCATTTAAACAAGGGGAGACCCTTTTGGATAAGAGTGGCAAGTCCTGACGACAGATGCCAGCCTGCAAGGCTGGGGGGCGGTACTCGGAAGCCTATGGTTCCAGGGAAAATGGACCGCAAGGGAAAGTCGCCCGCCGATAAATCTGTTAGAAATAAGAGCCATTTACTTGGCCCTAGTTCAGGCAAAGGACAATCTACAAGGAAGACCAGTCCAGATCCGCTCAGACAATGCGACGGCAGTAGCATACCTCAATCATCAAGGAGGAACTCACAGCAAGAGTCTGATGGAGGAAGTAACTTCCATTCTAAAATGGGCGGAACTCCATCTCCCGGCATTGTCAGCAGTATTTGTCCCGGGTGTACTAAATTGGGAAGCGGCAAGGGACCCAGGAGCGGTCCTGGTAGACGCACTGTCAGTGGAATGGAGGTTTCAGCTGGCATATCTGTTCCCTCCAATATCTCTGTTACCCAGAGTAGTGAGAAAGATAAAACAGGCAAAAGGAGCAATCATTCTATTAGCTCAAGCTTGGCCAAGAAGGCATTGGTACACAGATCTGTTGAGAATGTCCATGGAAGCACCGATACTGCTCCCTCAACGTCCAGATCTGTTAATGCAGGTTCCTTGTTGTCACAGTCATCTGGATCGCCTGTCTTTGACGGCGTGGCTGTTAAAACCTCTATCTTAGAGGCTAAAGGATTTTCAAAGCAGGTAATCCAAACCATGCTTAGAGCAAGAAAGCCTTCTTCGGCCCGTGTATATCATAGAATATGGCAAGCCTATATTCATTGGTCTTCTGGAAAAAATTATAATCCGAGATCTTTTAAAGTAGCTAGAATTTTGGATTTCCTGCAGGCAGGATTGGATAAAGGGTTGAAGGTTGCTTCCTTGAGGGTGCAAGTCTCAGCGTTGACTGTATGGTTTCAGCAGAAGATTGCTGACCTACAGGATGTACGTACTTTTTTCCAAGGAGTAGTACATATTCAACCTCCATTTGTTCCTCCTGCAGCTCCCTGGGATTTGAATTTAGGGGGTCATTCCGAGTTGTTCGCTCGCAAGCTGATTTTAGCAGATTTGCTCATGCTAAGCCGCCGCCTACTGGGAGTGAATCTTAGCATCTTAAAATAGCGAACGATGTAATCGCAATATTGCGATTACACACCTCGTAGCAGTTTCTGAGTAGCTCCAGACTTACTCGGCATCTGCGATCAGTTCAGTGCTTGTCGTTCCTGGTTTGACGTCACAAACACACCCAGCGTTCGCCCAGACACTCCCCCGTTTCTCCAGCCACTCCCGCGTTTTTTCCGGAAACGGTAGCGTTTTTTCCCACACGCCCATAAAACGGCCTGTTTCCGCCCAGTAACACCCATTTCCTGTCAATCACATTACGATCGCCAGAACGATGAAAAAGCCGTGAGTAAAATTCCTAACTGCATAGCAAATTTACTTGGCGCAGTCGCAGTGCGGACATTGCGCATTAAGCGGAAAATTGCTGCGATGCGAAGATTTTTAACGAGCGAACAACTCGGAATGACCCCCTTAGTTCTTAAATTTCTCCAGGGTCCTTTGTTTGAACCACTTGAGAGAGCAGATCTTAAGTAATTAACTGTTAAAGTTCTTTTTTTACTGGCAATGGCGTCAGCCAGAAGAGTGTCAGATTTAGGAGCATTATCATGTAAGTCTCCTTTCCTAAGTTTTTTTTCCAGACAGAGCAGTTCTCAGAACGAGATCTAGTTATCTTCCAAAGGTGGTGTCAAAGTTTCACCTGAATGAAGAGATTGTAGTCCCAGCTTTTCAGGTATCGGGACTATCTGCGGGAGAAGCGTCACTGGACGTGGTCCGGTCTTTAAAAATCTACATAGATCGTACTAGTGCCATCAGGAAAACAGATTCCCTCTTCATCCTCTACGGATTCCATAGGAGAGGTTGGCCTGCTAGTAAACAGACGCTGGCGAGATGGCTCCGAATGGTAATATCTGAAGCTTATTCTCATGCAGATCTCCCTATTCCGGCTAATGTCTCTGCACACTCTACACGCAAGGTAGGTCCTTCTTGGGCAGCACAACAGGGTGCATCAGCAGAACTGATATGTAAGGCAGCCACATGGTCTTCCATAAACACATTCATCAGACATTATGCCTTGGATACTTTTGCCTCTCATGACGCAGACTTCGGGCGAAAGGTCCTCCTGTGCAATCAGGAGCGTCCCCACCACTAAAATGGCTTTGGGAATCCCAATGTTATCCTGTGGATAATCCTGTGGACCCAGCCAGAGAAATGAACGTTATGGTAAGAACTTACCGTTGATAACGTGATTTCTCTTATGTCCACAGGTATCCACAGGGATCCCACCCGGACGCATCTGATTTGAGGATCTAGACAAACACTAAAGGTCTCTACCTAATGTTCCTGCCTATAATCGCTGTGGAAAGAACTGATCTGACTGAGTCAGTGGGCGGGACTATATAGTGGAGGCCCCAATGCATCCTGGGAGGCCAGAAAGCTCGTGATCGTGTTGGTGCCATTTTCGCTGTCGCTCGACAATATCCCAATGTTATCCTGTGGATACCTGTGGACATAAGAGAAATCACGTTATCAACGGTAAGTTCTTACCATAACGTTCATTTTTCACCCCTTCTCGCCCCCATGCTGATAGGGGCTGAACTTGGACTGAAACGGCATTGGGTGTGTCACTATTCATCTCCGTGTCCCCGAAAACTATGGATTTTTACATGTCACGTCTTTCCCACCCGCACCGCTAGGGGTGCTAGGGGTGTCTTCCAGGCATTCCAGAGTTATGCTGGAACATATATACACACTAGTGATGTGCACCGGAAATTTTTTGGGTTTTGTGTTTTGGTTTTGAATTGGGTTCCACGGCCGTGTTTTGGATTCGGACGCGTTTTGGCAAAACCTCCCTGAAATTTTTTTGTCGGATTCAGGTGTGCTTAAATCATAGAATTTGGGGGTCATTTTGATCCCATAGTATTATTAACCTCAATAACAATAATTTCCACTCATTTCCAGTCTATTCTGAACACCTCACAATATTATTTTTAGTCCTAAAATTTGCACCGAGGTCTCTGGATGACTAAGCTAAGCGACCCAAGTGGCCGACACAAACACCTGGCCCATCTAGGAGTGGCACTGCAGTGTCAGACAGGATGGCAGATTAAAAAAAATAGTCCCCAAACAGCACATGATGCAAAGAAAAAGAGGCGCAATGAGGTAGCTGTGTGACTAAGCTAAGTGACCCAAGTGGCCGACACAAACACCTGGCCCATCTAGGAGTGGCACTGCAGTGTCAGACAGGATGGCAGATTAAAAAAATAGTCCCCAAACAGCACATGATGCAAAGAAAAATGAATGAAAAAAAGAGGTGCTAGATGGAATTGTCCTTGGGCCCTCCCACCCACCCATATGTTGTATAAACAGGACATGCACACTTTAACAAACCCATCATTTCAGCGACAGCATCTGCCACATGACTGTGACTGAAATGACTGGTTGGTTTGGGCCCCCACCAAAAAAGAAGCAATCAATCTCTCCTTGCACAAACTGGCTCTACAGAGGCAAGATGTCCACCTCCTCTTCATCCTCCGATTCCTCACCCCTTTCACTGTGTACAGTACTCCTAACAGATTATTAATTCGTCCCCACTTGAATCCACCATCTCAGGTCCCTGTGTACTTTCTGGAGGTAATTGCTGGTGAATGTCTCCACGGAGGAATTGATTATAATTCATTTTGATGAACATCATCTGCTCCACATTTTCTGGAAGTAACCTCGTACGCCGATTGCTGACAAGGTGAGCGGCTGCACTAAACACTCTTTCGGAGTACACACTGGAGTGGGGGCAACTTAGGTAAAATAGAGCCAGTTTGTGCAAGGGCCTCCAAATTGCCTCTTTTTCCTGCCAGTATACGTACGGACTGTCTGACGTGCCTACTTGGATGCGGTCACTCATATTATCCTCCACCATTCTTTCAATGGTGACAGAATCATATGCAGTGACAGTAGACGACATGTCAGTAATCGTTGGCAGGTCCTTCAGTCCAGACCAGATGTCAGCACTCGCTCCAGACTGCCCTGCATCACCGCCAGCGGGTGGGCTCGGAATTCTTAGCCTTTTCCTCGCAGCCCCAGTTGTGGGAGAATGTGAAGGAGGAGCTGTTGACGGGTCACGTTCCGCTTGACTTGACAATTTTCTCACCAGCAAGTCTTTGAACCTCTGCAGACTTGTGTCTGCCGGAAAGAGAGATACAACGTAGGTTTTAAATCTAGGATAGAGCACGGTGGCCAAAATGTAGTGCTCTGATTTCAACAGATTGTCCACCCGTGAATCCTGGTTAAGCGAATTAAGGGCTCCATCCACAAGTCCCACAGGCCTAGCGGAATCGCTCTGTTTTAGCTCCTCCTTCAATGTCTCCAGCTTCTTCTGCAAAAGCCTGATGAGGGGAATGACCTGACTCAGGCTGGCAGTGTCTGAACTGACTTCACGTGTGGCAAGTTCAAAGGGTTGCAGAACCTTGCACAACGTTGAAATCATTCTCCACTGCGCTTGAGTCAGGTGCATTCCCCCTCCTTTGCCTATATCGTAGGTAGCTGTATAGGCTTGAATGGCCTTTTGCTGCTCTTCCATCCTCTGAAGCATATAGAGGGTTGAATTCCACCTCGTTACCACCTCTTGCTTCAGATGATGGCAGGGCAGGTTCAGGAGTGTTTGCTGGTGCTCTAGTCTTCGGCACGCGGTGGTTGAATGCCGAAAGTGGCCCGCAATTCTTTGGGCCACTGACACCATCTCTTGCACGCCCCTGTCGTTTTTTAAATAATTCTGCACCACCAAATTCAATGTATGTGCAAAACATGGGACGTGCTGGAATTTGCCCACATGTAATGCACGCACAATATTGGTGGCGTTGTTCGATGTCACAAATCCCCAATGCGAGTCCAATTGGGGTAAGCCAATCTGTGATGATGTTCCTCAGTTTCCGTAAGAGGTTGTCAGCTGTGTGCCTCTTATGGAAAGCGGTGATACAAAGCGTAGCCTGCCTAGGAACGAGTTGGCGTTTGCGAGATGCTGCTACTGGTGCCGCCGCTGCTGTTCTTTCTGCGGGAGGCAATACATCTACCCAGTGGGCTGTCAGTCATATAGTCCTGAGTCTGCCCTGCTCCACTTGTCCACATGTCTGTGGTTAAGTGGACATTGGGTACAACTGCATTTTTTAGGACACTGGTGACTCTTTTTCTGATGTCTGTGTACATTTTCGGTATCGCCTGCCTAGAGAAATGGAACCTAGATGGTATTTGGTACCGGGGACACACTACCTCAAGAAATTCTCTAGTTCCCTGTGAATTAACGGTGGATACCGGAAACACGTTTCTCACCACCTAGGCTGCCAAGGCCTGAGTTATCCGCTTTGCAGCAGGATGACTGCTGTGATATTTCATCTTCCTCGCAAAGGACTGTTGGACAGTCAATTGCTTACTGGAAGGAGTACAAGTGGTCTTCCGACTTCCCCTCTGGGATGACGATCGACTCCCAGCAGCAACAACAGCAGCAGCACCAGCAGCAGTAGGCGTTACACGCAAGGATGCATCGGAGGAATCCCAGGCAGGAGAGAACTCGTCAGACTTGACAGTGACATGGCCTGCAGGACGATTGGCTTTCCTGTCTAAGGAGGAAATTGACACTGAGGGAGTTGGTGGTGTGGTTTGAAGGAGCTTGGTTACAAGAGGAAGGGATTTAGTTGGCAGTGGACTGCTTCCGCTGTCACCCAAAGTTTTAGAACTTGTCAATGACTTCTGATGAATGCGCTCCAGGTGACGTATAAGGGAGGATGTTCCTAGGTGGTTAACGTCCTTACCCCTACTTATTACAGCTTGACAAAGGCAACACACGGCTTGACACCTGTTGTCCGCATTTGTGTTGAAATAATTCCACACCGTAGAGCTGATTTTTTTTGTTTTTTAACCAGGCATGTCAATGGCCATATTCGTCCCACGGACAACAGGTGTCTCCCCGGGTGCCTGACTTAAACAAACCACCTCACCATCAGAATCTTCCTTGTCAATTTCCTCCCCAGCGCCAGCAACACCCATATCCTCATCCTGGTGTACTTCAACAGTGACATCTTCAATTTGACTATCAGGAACTGGACTGCGGGTGCTCCTTCCAGCACTTGCAGGGGGCGTGCAAATGGTGGAAGGCACCACCTCTTCCCGTCCAGTGTTGGGAAGGTCAGGCATCGCAACCGACACAATTGGACTCTCCTTGGGGATTTGTGATTTAGAAGAACGCACAGTTCTTTGCTGTGCTTTTGCCATCTTAACTCCCGTAAGTTTTCTAGCAGGAGGATGAGTGCTTCCATCCTCATGTGAAGCTGAACCACTAGCCATGAACATAGGCCAGGCCCTCAGCCGTTCCTTGGCACATTGGCAAGTTTACACTTCTCCTCAGACGATTTTGATTTCGATTTTTGGGTCATTTTACTGAGCTTTATTTATTTTTATTTTACATGCTCTCTACTATGACATTGGGCATCGGCCTTGGCAGACGACGTTGATGGCATTTCATCGTCTCGGCCATGACTAGTGGCAGCAGCTTCAGCATGAGGTGGAAATGGATCTTGATCATTCCCTATTTTACCCTCCACATTTTTGTTCTCCATTTTTTAATGTGTGGAATTATATGCCAGTAATATATCAATAGCAATGGCCTACTACTATATATACTGCGCAAAACTTAAATGCACCACAGGTATGGAAGGGATAGTATACTTGATGACACAGAGGTAGGTAGAGCAGTGACCTACTGTACCATACTGCTATATATTATATACTGGTGGTCAGCAAAATTATGCACTGTCCTCCTACTATATATATATATATATATATATATATATATATATATATATATATATATATATATATATATATATATATATATATATACACTGCGCAAAACTTAAATGCACCACAGGTATGGATGGATAGTATACTTTACGACACAGAGGTAGGTAGAGCAGTGGCCTACTGTACCGTATTGCTATATATTATATACTGGTGGTCAGCAAAATTATGCACTGTCCTCCTATATATATAATGCGCAAAACTTAAATGCACCACAGGTATGGATGGATTGTATACTTGACTACACAGTGGTAGGTAGAGCAGTGGCCTACTGTACCGTACTGCTATATATTATATACTGGTGGTCAGCAAAATTATGCACTGTCCTACTACTATATATATACTGCGCACAAAAACTTAAATGCACCAAAGGTATGGATGGATAGTATACTTGACGACACAGAGGTAGGTAGAGCAGTGGCCTACTGTACCGTATTGCTATATTTTATATACTGGTGGTCAGCAAAATGATGCACTGTCCTCCTATATAAATATATATACTGCGCAAAACTTAAATGCACCACAGGTATGGATGGATAGTATACTTGATGACACAGAGGTAGGTAGAGCAGTGGCCTACTGTACCGTACTGCTATATATTATATACTGGTGGTCAGCAAAATTATGCACTGTCCTCCTACTATATATAAACTGCGCAAAACTTAAATGCACCACAGGTATGGATGGATAGCATACTTGATGACACAGAGGTAGGTAGAGCAGTGGCCTACTGTACCATACTGCTATATATTTTATACTGGTGGTCAGCAAAATTCTGCACTGTCCTCCTACTATATACTACAATGCAGCACAGATATGGAGCGTTTTTCAGGCAGAGAACATATAATACTGGTGGTCACTGGTCAGCAAAAATCAGCACTGTCCTCCTACTATATATATATATATATATATATACTGCGCAAAACTTAAATGCGCCACAGGTATGGATGGATAGTATACTTGATGACACAGAGGTAGGTAGAGCAGTGTCCTACTGTACCGTACTGCTTTATATTATATACTGGTGTTCAGCAAAATTATTCACTGTCCTCCTACTATATATATAGTTACTGCGCAAAACTTAAATGCACCACAGGTATGGATGGATAGTATACTTGACGACACAGAGGTAGGTAGAGCAGTGGCCTACTGTACCGAACTGCTATATATTATATACTGGTGGTCAGCAAAATTATGCACTGTCCTCCTTCTATATATATATACTGCGCAAACTTAAATGTACCACAGGTATGGATGGGAAAGTATACTTGACGACACAGAGGTAGGTAGAGCAGTGGCCTACTGTACCATACTGCTATATATTTTATACTTGTGGTCAGCAAAATTATGCACTGTCCTCCTACTATATTTATACTGCGCAAAACTTAAATGCACCACAGGTATGGATGGATAGTATACTTGACGACACAGATATAGGTAGAGCAGTGGACTACTGTACCATACTGCTATATATTATATACTGATGGTCAGCAAAATTCTGCACTGTCCTCCTACTATATATATATATATATAGTTACTGCGCAAAACTTAAATGCACCACAGGTATGGATGGATAGTATACTTGACGACACAGAGGTAGAGCAGTGGACTACTTTACCGTACTGCTATATATATACTGGTGGTCAGTAAAATTCTGCACTATCCTCCTACTATATACTACAATGCAGCACAGATATGGAGCGTTCTTCAGGCAGAGAACGTATAATACTGGTTGTCACTGGTCAGCAAAACTCTGCACTGTCCTCCTACTATATAATACTGGTGGTCCCCAGTCCCCACAATAAAGCAATTAGCACACTGAGCACAGATATTTGCAGCACACCGAGCACCGATATGGAGCGTTTTTCAGGCAGAGAACGTATAATACTGGTGGTCACTGGTCAGCAAAACTCTGCACTGTCCTCCTACTATATAATACTGGTGGTCCCCAGTCCCCACAATAAAGCAATTAGCACACTGAGCACATATATTTTCAGCACACTAAGCACAGATACGGAGCGTTTTTCAGGCAGAGAACGTAGATATTTGCAGCACACTGAGCACAGATATTTGCAGCACACTGAGCACAGATATTTGCAGCACACTGAACACAGAAACTGAGAGAACGCCAGCCACATCCTCTCACGATCATCTCCAATGCACGAGTGAAAAATGGCGGCGACGCGCGGCTCCTTATATAGAATACGAATATCGCGAGAATCCGACCGCGGGATGATGACGTTCGGGCGCGCTCGGGTTAACCGAGCAAGGCGGGAGGATCCGAGTCTGCTCGGAACTGTGCAAAAAAGGGTGAAGTTCGGGGGGGGGGGTCTGGTCCCGAGGAACCGAACCCGCTCATCACTAATACACACATACATACACACACACGTGTATATATATATATATATATATATATATATATATATATATACAAAGCTGGTAAGGTCGGCACTCACTTATGTCGACATCTGCCTGGGTGCCGTCCTAAGGTCCAATGGATATCGAATGTGGTTCTAATAGAGAGGGGTATGCATCCATCCACTCATCATTTGTATAGAACAGGCGGCACTCGCTGGTCTTTGTAAGAAAGTGTATTTTTCAAAAATTCAATAAGGTGATTGGCACATTTGGCAAAATGTGCCAATCACCTTATTGCATTTTTGAAAAATACACTTTCTTACAAAGACCAGCGAGTGCCGCCTGTTCTATACAAATGATGAGTGGATGGATGCATACCCCTCTCTATTAGAACCACATTCGATATATATATATATATATATATATATATATATATATATATGCATTTATATACATTGCAAGCAGCTGACAGACAGATATGGAGACTGTCTTCAATGAATATGGGAATAGAACTTCATGTCTACATTTTCTAAGCACCGCTTTTGAGTTTGTTTCAAAACCGGCGGACATCGACGCGTAGATAATGCAAAATCGACTGGTTTTTGCTGGCACATCCCATTTGTAATTTTAATGGAATCCGACGTCAAATAGAAATTGAACAAAAACTGAAGAACATGTCCTAGTATCTTTTGCCCAAAACATACCGAATGGTACAGTATGTCAACATTACAAACCTCTTATAAAAACCACCTAAGCCTCAAACCACCTAAGCCAGAGGTTCTCAAACATGGTCTCAAGGCACTCCAATGATCCAGGTTTTAGGTATATCCATGGCTCAGCATAGATGGTTAAATCAAATTGACTGAGGTTCTTATTAAGTCACATGTTGCCAAGCATGGATAAACTTAAAACCTGAACTGCTGGGGTGCCTTAAGGACCCCGCTTGAGACCTTATGACGTACAGATGGAGCTGCGCTCATCTGAGGCGGCTCCATTGCAGGCGTGCACTCCAGGAGTGCACAGAGATGCTCTCCCATCCTATGAATGCGAGAGCATCTCCGTCCGCACGCGCGCCCGGATGGAGACATTCTCCCATTCTAGCGAATGGGGCGTGCCTCCGTTACAGGCGCGTGCGCCTCCAAAGATGGAGGCTCTGTAGTTGCTAGGCGTGTCTCGGCGGGTGCGCCCAGGCACAGATGGAGCCACGTCTAGCGTGGCTCCATCTGTAAGCACATTGTGAGGGAGTAGTGATGTGGTTGGAGTTGGTGGTATGAGAATTGAGTTTAGAAGTATTTTTATGAGATACAGTATATGAAGATTCTTTACAGTGTCTTGGCTTACATAAAAGTCACTCTATTTTTCTTCTGCTGTGCATTTTTTATGTCTTCTCAGTGTTTATTTGCGTGTACCTTTGTTGTGTTTGTGAGGAGTGTAATATTAGTGTAGGTTTACTTTTTTGTTTGTCTTGTGTTTCTTATTTGTGTTATTTTTTATTTGTTCAGATTAACGGGGAGAGGAAAAGGAGCAGAAAAAAGAATATCAAGCGTGAGGTACAGATGTAGCCACCTTTATCTTGACCGATTCTCTGCCTAGATGGGCGTTTAGTCACGCTAAGGCGATAGCTTAGCTTGCTGAGTTTAATCACAGGCAGGCGCGTTGAGGCGATTCTAGATACTCAGCATGCATTACACATCTCCACCACTGGGTGGCTAATGCTCCACTAATCCAGTACTTTCGATCATATAGCGGCGGATTGATCTACAGCTCTGGCAAATGGTCAGTGACGACTGTAATATTAATAGATGGTGACCAATGGTCAGACAGTGAGAGTTCTCAATATAAATAAATAGTTTATACAGACACAAACGAACATGTTAAAACACTTGTGTATGCAAACGCAAGATTGTGTATGGAGATGCAAGTAATTGTGTAAAAGGAAGTATGTACAATGCATAAACACCGTGCTTTTGAAATACATGTACAGTATGAGCGTCCGCGTTCCCATGACCTTCACTTTATTATAATTTTTTTTTCTTTGTTATACCTTCAATGGAAGGGTGCACACAGGTTTCACATAAATCTTGTCTTGTAACCTGATCGGAACTCCCTACCTGTCTACTGCATGAACTGTGCAGGCTCCCAGGGGGAAAGGGGAAAGTGGGATGGGGGAAGGCCAGGCAGTGAAAAATACTGTGTTCAAAGAACGGGCTAATGCTGAAGGAGCGTCAGAATCCCCTAGCTAAAATACACAGGGTCGATAGGGATAAGCGAGGTCTATGCCCATAATGATACACCAGACCCCATCGCATCACAAAGTGCCAAAATGTCCGAGGCACATGAACCCCCGTTTTGTAGCATTATGTGCATAGACCTCGCTTAACCCTATCGCCCCTGTGTATTTTAGCTAGGGGATTCCGACGCTCCTTCAGCACTGCCCTGAAGCCTGCAAAACCTATGCTGTCACTCGCTCCATAGCTGAGTGCTGACACAAGGTGGATGTTCATGTGCCTTGGGCATTTTGTCACTTTGTGATGCGATGGGGTCTGGGGTATCGTTAAGTGCATAGACCTCGCTTATCCCTATCGACCCTGTGTATTTTAGCTAGGGGATTCTGACGCTCCTTCAGCATTGCCCCGTGACCTACAAAACCTGTGCTGTTACTTGCTCCATAGCCGAGGGCCTCCATGGGGCAAAGAGTCACAGGCGGTAGCCATTTCAATTGAGTCTGCCCTGCTACAGAATTGTATGTGTACCGTATGGTGCATAGAACCTTAACAGTACAACCGCTCCTGCAGCTTTGCCCTGGTTTATGTGAATAACTCCCTCCCTGTCTACTGCATGACCTGTGCAGGCTCCCAGGGGGGAAGGGCGATGGGCTAGCGGCAGGTGGTGGAAAATACCGTGCTAAGTACGGTGATTTGGCATCCAGGAACTTACTGAGGAGCATTTATCTCTCTCCATTATACATAGAAAGATTAAACTTGCCGCTGTATGTTACAAGCTGTTCGTGCTAATTAGTACCCTAATAGAACATACTGTACAGAGATACTAAGTACGGTGCTTTGGCATCCAGTTAAAAGCTGTTCGTGCTAATTAGTACACTAGTAGAACATACTGTACAGAGATACTAAGGACGGTGATTTGGCATCTAGGAACTTAGGTAGGAGCTTTTATCTCTCCACTATACATAGAAAGATTAAACTTGCCACTGTACGTTACAAGCTGTTCGTGCTAATTAGTACACTAGTAGAACATAGTGTACAGAGATACTAAGGACGGCAATTTGGCACCCAGGAATTTAGGGAGGAGCTTTTATCTCTCTCCATTATACTTCTAAATATTACAATGGAGAGAGATTAAAGCTCCTCCCTAAGTTCGTGGATGCCAAATCACTGTACTTAGTATCTCTGTACAGTATGTTCTACTAGTGTACTAATTAGCACGAACAGCTTGTAACGTACAGTGGCTAGTGTAATTTTTCTAAGTATAATGGAGAGAGATAAAAACTCCTCCCTATGTTCCTGGATGTCAAATTACCATGCTTAGCATTTCTGTACAGTATTTCCTATCTAGCCAGAAACCCTGCATCCTGTGCAAGCTAGGCGGACAACTGGAATGGACCCGATACACGGTTGCTTCCCGTTTCCCTTTTCAGTGTCACATAAACTAGTGGTTGGTCTGTCCCGAAAGCCAAGAGTCTCCTCTTTTAAATGGTACCAGTCCCGAGTCTCTGGGACACACAGAATTATAGACATCAGTATGCAAAGCGGACCCATTTTCCCATAGACTATAATGGGCCCGTTAATTCAGACCCACCATGGGTTCCGACGCTTGCCATGAGCCTTGTGGGGGTCACAGAAACTTGGGGTTGGTACCCCCCGGTAGCTAATTGTCTCCTCTTCCATACCAACCTAGCGATGAAGGCTCCCACTTCCCACACTGAAAGTCCCAGGTTTGAGTCCCAAAGTGCCAACCTTTTTTTTTTTATATGTTCCCGTGACATTCTCTTTATTTTTTTTTTCCTTGTTATACATTCAATGAAAGGGTGCACACAGGTTTCACATAAATCAAAGTAAATCTTCAGCAGCGATTCATTCTGCTATATACAAATATACAGCAGTAATGAGTATAAACTAGTGTATTCCGACGCAACTAACTGAGCAACACAGTACTGTAGATCGTCGGCATTTGTGTATTGTACCTGACCTGAACTCCCTCCCTGTCCACTGCATGACCTGTGCAGGCTCCCAGGGGGGAAGGGCGATGGGGGTAGGGAGAGGCGGTGGAAAATACTGTGCTTTTGCAATACAAGTATTTGCGTCCGAGTCTCCTAAGGCATAAACCAACACCAATGGGAAGGACGTGCCAACCTTTTTAAAATGGTCCTGTAACATTCACTTTATTATTATTTTTTTTCTTTGTTATACATTCAATGGAAGGGTGCACACAGGTTTCACATAAATCAGAGTGGGCGGGGGATTTTCCTACATACAGTAGTATACTGTTGCACATGTCTTGTAACCTGATCAGAACTCCCTCTCTGTCTACTGCATGTACTTTGCATGCTCCCAGGGGGGAAGGGGAAAGTGTGATTGGGGTAGGGCAAGGCAGTGGAAAATACCGTGTTCAAAGAAAAGGCATAATCAAAACCATGGAGAACTTTGCGGTGTATCATT
Organism: Pseudophryne corroboree; assembly: GCF_028390025.1. Classification (NCBI taxonomy): domain Eukaryota; kingdom Metazoa; phylum Chordata; class Amphibia; order Anura; family Myobatrachidae; genus Pseudophryne; species Pseudophryne corroboree. The sequence goes on along the minus strand of NC_086452.1, from coordinate 203,199,760 downwards.
AAGGATATCCAGGGGTATGGTGCATAGTCATGCACTATAGTTACTATAAATAGGGATAAAATGCAATGGCTGATAGCAGCATCAGTCAGAAATTTTAGTCAAATCATCATGCATAGGACACCACAAATAGGTTGAACTCGATGGACAATTGTCTTTTTTTCAACCTCAGATACTATGTTACTATGTTACTATGTATGACCTCGCTTATCCCTATCGACCCTGTGTATTTTAGCTAGGGGATTCTGACGCTCCTTCAGCAATGCCCCGTGACCTACAAAATCTGAGCTGTTACTTGCTCCATAGCCGAAGGCCTCCATGGGGCAAGGAGTCACAGGCGGTAGCCATTTCAATTGAGTCTGCCCTGCTATAGAATTGTATGTGTACCGTATGGTGCATAGAACCTTGACAGTAGAAACTCTCCTGCAGCTTTGCCCTGGTTTATGTGAATAAAAAAATAATAAAGTGTCTGGAAAAAACTAACATGCATTCGTACTTTAGAAATCGAACTCGGGACTCTGAGAATAGGAAGCAGAACACTTCACCACTTCACCGCAGACAGATGAATAAATCCATTGGTTTTGATTATGCTGTAATGGCTATGGGATTAGGACGCTAACATACTGTACAAAATTCCTAATCTCAAGAGGCAATAGTGAACTTCTAACACGTCCATTTGCGACAGTGTACACTACTGGTTTTATGTTGTTTTGTCTGCGGGACTTGGACGCTCACATATTCATAAAGTACTGTAGATGGATCATATACTGTATGCTGTACTATTTGCTTCTGTACCATATATACTGTATTAAATAATGCAGCATAATGAGTATTTACTGTATGCAGCGTAATGAGACGCTTAGTAAAGTAGTCCTTATTATATATTTCAGTATTGTATTTTACGGAAGACCACACGCATACGCAGTGGTGATTGTAAAAGGCGACATCTGGTGGATGATCGCAGGTATTACACGTAAAGCCAAACGCTCTGTCTGCCTCCGTGCGATTAGGTACGCCTCTCTGTGACCAGGCGCGCCTCCCTACGCCTCGGTACGCTGCGTATGCTCGATCGGGACAAACGCCTCAGCCAGTCAAGATAAAGGTGGCTACATCTGTAGTAGCGTCTGCACAGAAGGTGGAGCAGGAGTCAGAGGAGGAGAGGGAGGCAGTGATAAAGCCTGGATGTAATGGCTGCTTTTGTTATGAAGAAACTGTAGCCCTGTTCAGTGGTGCCGAGAGAGGGAGGGAAGGGTACAAATTACCCAGGCCCAGGTCTGATGGAGGGGTCCAGTGAGGGGCCAAAGGGGGCCCCGAGCCCCCTCCCCTTACCAGGCAGCTGCAGCTCTTTTTCTCAGCCCAGCACATGTGGGAGACCACACGCATGCGCAGTGGTGATTGTAAAAGGTGACATCTGGTGGATGATCGCAGGTATTACACGTAAAGGTAACACCAAACGCTCTGTCTGCCTCCGTGCGATTAGGTAAGCCTCTCTGTGACTAGGCGCGCCTCCCTACGCCCCGGTACGCTGCGTATGCTCGATCTGGACAAATGCCTCAGCCAGTCAAGATAAAGGTGGCTATATCTGTAGTAGCATCTGCACAGAAGGTGGAGCAGGAGTCAGAGGAGGAGAGGGAGGCAGTGATAAAGTCTGAATGTAATGGCTGCTTTTGTTATGAAGAAACTGTAGCCCTGCTCAGTGGTGCCGAGAGAGGGAGGGAAGGGTACAAATTACCCAGGCCCAGGTCTGATGGAGGGGTCCAGTGAGGGCCCAAAGGGGGCTCCGAGCCCCCTCCCCTTACCTGGCAGCAGCAGCTGCAGCTCTTTTCCTCAGCCCAGCACATGCTGCTGTGTGCTGGGCTGCAGTGTGGCCATGGAGGTGCTTAAACTACCATTTTTTTCAGTATTTTTTTCTAAGGGTGTATGACCATGCATCCCGTGATTAGGCCACGCCCCTTGAAAAGTACCTGGGCCCAGCCAGGCTCTCTACTGCCTTGGCCCTGTTTATTGCATTGGTCCCAAATTATGAGCCTCGGAAGACGAAGCTGCGGGCATTGGCAATGGAGGTAGTTAATGCTGTGTGTCATTGTAAGAGCAGCAGATCCCAAAGGGGAAAGAGCTTATCGGACATCAAAAGGAAAGTGAATGCAAAGAATGCCAATGAGCACAAGGCTGGCCAGAGCACTGGTGGTAGTTCCCTCATAAACATTGAATATCTGGAACTGAAGGAGCCAGTGCAGAGGATCATCCCAGCAGACGTGTAGGACATTGATGCCCACCGTCTACACACATCTGCCACAGCCATGTGAGGTTTTTTTTTTATAAATGTGAACATACAACACTATAAACGTGTTACACCTACATGTCATTAGGTAACAGTTATCTCTCTTTGAACATGTATATTGTTACATTTTCGCAATGAATTAGGCACACGCTATGGTTTTTTTTTTTAAATATATATTATTAACCTGATTGTTTCCAGCTCAGCCTATGAAAAAAATGTCTAGTCAGTGTCCTATTAGTTGGTGATGGAGAAGTGCCAAATATATTTTATTTAAAAAAAAAAAATACTGTACATCAGTATATGCATTTACGCAAATGTTTTGGTAAATATTCATCAGGCCTCTATGGCGACTCTAGCTGCAAGTACAGAGATTTAGCCTATGGTCCAACAACAAATGGATCCAACATCATGTTCTGTTCCTGTTCAGCCATCAGGTAAGGGTCAAGTTTCCTTTAAAAAAAAAAAAAAAAAAAAATTATATATATATATATATATATATATATATATATATATATATATAATCTATATTCACCAGAGTTCGGGCGGCACTCTGAGACTTTCACAACTCGGAACAAAATAGTGAACAAGCCCCGCAGGGCTGCTTTAATGTACATTAAAGCAGCCCTGCGGGGCTTGTTCACTATTTTGTTCCGAGTTGTGAAAGTCTGAGTGCCGCCTGAACTCTGGTGAATATATGCAGCAGATATCGGTCTGATGGGAAGGCACCTGAGCAGGTGAAACATAAGACCGGAGTGCCAGGGTCTATTTTTGGATGATATATATATATATATATATAAATATATATATATATATATATATATGCTGTAAATATGGGAAACAGCTTAATGTATAACAAGGGGGCTGTGTGCCAGTCTTTCCCAACCATCCCCTTCTCCCCCACCTGCTGCAGCTATGGGGCAGTCTTTAGAAGACACAAGACTGTCTGAAACCCAAATGCACCTGAGGAGGGAAGCGGCACAAGCTACAGATATATGCAGATATGCAGTGGGAGTATAAGAGCTACAGTGTCCCTGCCAGTCAGTGCAACTCTACAGGGATGATGGAGAGCAGAGATAACTACTGGCAGCTGACAGGGGGAGCACATGGACTGTAATCAAAGCTGGATGTGGGGGGTGCCGGAGCGCAGTGTAAATTCAAGTCTACCCTAGTCTTCATAGATTCAAAAGTCTGCTCTAGAAAAATCCTCCCCAATCTTGACTAATAGAAAGAGGTCTGCCCTGATTCAGAGGAGCTGTCCTGGTGCTGAAAGGGGAAAGGCTCAGCAGAAAGGTCTGTACCTGTTACTAGATTCACTCACTTCAGACACCTCAGAGATTAGTAGATTGGTAGATGACAGGAGGGTAGTATTTAGTCTGCAGGCACACAGTTATTAAGAATATTACATGCCAGCCCTACTCCACCTACCGGATGTACATATCAGGCTGCCAAATGAACAGCTGTAGAACTCCATTTCCTTGAGAGGAGTGCAAACTTATTATAAAAGGATTATTATAAAAGGATTCATAAGGTCCATACCCACATGACCTCAGTAAAGCCCATAACGCCACCTCCAAGTAACACTGAATAGCCAATTAAAAAGATATGGCAGATACAGCAGTAGTTAATGGAAAGACTATTACTATCAGCAGCACAGTACAGTATTTAATGGAAAGAGTCAGACTATTTGCAGCTGTGAACCAATTCAAGAAAGAGATTCATTTAACATTTGTATACCTTAAAAATAATACTTGTGAAAGAGTAGTAAACTCTACAGATTAGCCAATCTATATTTCACATTATACAGAATTTAAATACACAGGAGCATCATTTGTTGAAAAAAAAAAAAAAACTTGCTGCAGACTCTAGTACCAATTCAAGTGCACCAACTTTAATATTTTACATAAATTTGTTTATATGAATGCTTGCTAATACAATCAAGGTCCATTGATGATAAGTGGAGTATACTGCTATCAGGTAAATAAAACTAAGAAATGAGTTTATATATTTGATATACTGTACAGCAGAAGGGATTTGTAGATGAAGGGGAGTGGTGGTGAGCTGACTAGTATAAATTTGGGATATTGCGGCTAATTCAGTAAGGATTGTAAAAAGTACAAATTAGCAAAAACTGCGAACAATCGCAAAATTAAGAAAACGCCCAAACGGAAAATCTGCAACACTAATTTAATGTTACAAAAAAAGGTGGACTTGTCAAATTTGCTAATTTTGCAATGAGATTTCAAATACCGCATTTTTTGATAACAAACTTACTTAGTCGCATTTTTTGCATAAAGGTTTCTGATGTAACAATTTAACATCAGCCACACATAACATTGAGCCAACCATGCCTACTGACAGGGCGTCGAACAACAAGACAAGCTGCCTCCACTGGTGAATCCAGAAACGCAGACGTAAAAAGAAAGAAAAAATGTTTTTATGTTGAAAGTTTACATACATGACATATTAATGTTTCTTTGTTATTATTAACATTCCTTATGTTATTGTTTAAAGTGAAAATATTTATTAAAAAAATAGTTGTGCATAATTAAAATCACCACAAAATCACAATTATTGTGGTGATGTTATTAACCATATGTTTCTCTGTCAAGGGGGAAAAAAAATCCTTACACATGTATGTGGGTATGATTTTTGAAGATAATAATTGTTTGTTGCTTTAAATCAGAAAAAAACTCAGCTTTTAAACAAAAAGCCATTAACCAAAATAAAAAATAAAATAAAAAAAACCTTGCTTCTAAATGTTATTGTACATGTTTGTAGGAAAACAAGTGTGTTCTTGACAAACCTGCATTGTTATTAACTTAAAGAATTATTAGGTTACTACTAACATATATTTTAAGGTGTGTACACACGGTGAGATTTTTTCTTGAGATTTTGACTATATAGTCAAAATCGCAAGAAAAGTTAGTGCAAATCGTAAGGGGAAAGTCACCTTGCGATCCCGATGCGCGGCCCCGCCAGGTCGGCATCGCAAGAAAAGATAGACTGTGCAGGCAAGTCAATCCTTGCTAGATCGGTGTACTATCTAGTTCATCTCACATGTCAATGACATCTCACATAAGCCAAAATCTCACATAAGCCGAAATCGTAAGTACACATAGTCCATATCTCAAGAAAAGTTAGTCAAAATCTGTCCTATCTGGGCTCCGGGGAGTTCAAGGGAAATCGCAAGTAAAAATCGAACATAGCAAGGATCTCACCGTGTGTACACACCCTTAGAGTAATACATGTGTTAAATAGTTTAAACCTCCCTTACATGTTGTTAAGTTTCAATGCAGCTGAATAAACTGAATTATGGTCAGCAGTGTGAGCTGCTTCAGCTGTGCGTAATGAAGCAATGATTGCAGTATACATCGAACATTCTACAACTGAGGTCAGCTTGTGCAGATTTTAAGGTAGACCTGTAGTCACTCAGACACTGCACACCATAAATGTGCGTTCAGTTGCAAAAATTGCATATTCACCGCCTACCGATCATCAGCATACGCCCACAACACGCCCCACAACATGCCCCTGCTTGTAGTTTTTGCGGGACCTGCCCTTTAGTACGCCCCCTACACGCCTACTTTTCGTAGTGCGTACGCAGTTTTTGCTTCGTCTCAGAAGTTGTATTTTTTGTCTCAGATTTTGCTTTTTTTGTCTAAGATTTTACGTATTTTCGCATTTTCTGCGATTTTTGCTGCTTTGCGTTCCTGGCTGAATTAGGTCCATTATCCCTTGCTCAAGTTTAGTGGTTTAATAGAAGTAATACAATAGTAAGAACCTTAAGTTCAGTAAATTTTTCAGTATCGCTATGGGACTATAGTTAATACAGGCTATAATCTAGTAATTTAGGTGTTAGCTTGAGATCCATTTTTCTAATTATTAAATAAGGGAGTAACTGGTTTATTTGTAAAATACTAAATTGCAAAACCTGTTGTTATTTGTATATAAATGCATTCACCACTGATATTACAAGTTGCATTGCTGAATTTACAGCTGTAGATGTACTCCATATTAATAAAACTGCATTCATTTAAAAATAACTGTGATTCCTAAGTCTGGGGTCAAGTTAACTTCACCTATCTGGTAAGAAAGAAAGAGAAAGTATCCCTTTTGTACTGCAGTTGATTCTTTGAACATACCCAATCTACTGAAAACCATTGGTTAGTGCCACATTATAGTGGGGGCGTGTCACAAATGTTTTTTTAATATAGTGGATCCATTATATCCATACTGGATCCATTATAGAGTCTGATCAACATTGACCTACTTTAAACATAAAATAGCAGCTGTCTCTAACCCAAGAAGTATCTAACAAAATCATCATGTGATATTATTGTCCATCTTTCAGTATTTATTAATATACTAAACTTTGTAACTAAAAACATTGCATTCACACACATTAATACTGTACCTGTATATTCATTCCTCAGAAATTGACAAATCTCTTCTGGAAGATTCTGCAACACATGAGATTGGTAGAGATGTGCACTGGACCATTTTTGCTGGATTTGGCTCTGATTCATCATCCAACTTTGATTTTGGAGTTGCCAAACCACCGTGACTGGTTTTGGATGATTTTTTTGAACAATTTACAAAAAAAACTAAAATCACTTAATTTAGGCCATTTTTGTTCCTAGAGTATTATTAACCTCAATAACATTAATTTCCAGTTATTTCCAGTCAATTGTGATCACATCACAGCTTAAGATATTGTTTTCACCATTATTGTGCAAAGGCTGCAGCGACCTGGTTGGTTATTAAATGACAGAGCAGCGACACAAACTCAAGGCAGTTTATAGCACATCTATGAAACATTGCCACACAGCAATGGCAGAATTGAAAGTTGGCTCAATATGGATTTGTCCTTGGGCCCTCCCTCCCGGGCCCTCCCTCCCACCCTTATGTTGGATATTAAAATGGACATGCACAGTTTAAGAACCAAGCACTTGAATTGCTTGCTTTGTTTTGGCCTCCACAAGACAATTTTTTAAAGTACTACCTCTGATCACTAATAAGGAGGTTGATGATGAAGGTGTTAATTACATTATAATCTCAGATAATAAAATTACATGAACTCACCACAAATGATGTAACATGGAGAAGGTGCCTAGAAGGCTAATGATCCTAACACAAAAATGGAGCAGATGCCTTCACAAACATTGTCAGGATTTAAATAAAAATAATCCTACACCCAAGAGGTGGATTTTTTTTGGCCTTATGTCCAGGCATCACAATGTCTATCTTTTTATCATGGGCAAGAACTACAGCCACTGGTGACTGACTTACACACAAAAAAATCATCAAAATCCTCATCTTCAGTAGTACACACATATCCCTCTCATCCTGTTCCACTTCCACAAATGAATCCTCAATTTCTATTATGCCCTCATCACCATCTTTACTCTTACTGCTCCCCACATTTGCAGATAGTGCATACCAAATTAAGATGAGCCTTCTACACATTAAGGGCAATAAAAATTTGGATTTCTCTGCCAGATAAGATAGTAATGGTAGACTCAGTTAATATGTTTAAAAATGGATTAGATAAACTCCTAGTTGAAAGAAATATCCTAGGATATAGCATTTAAAGGCAGAGAATCTTAGAAAAAGCATGAATTATAGAAGTTATTTAGACTTAAAAACATAGCTTAATCTGGGTCATTATAGATAAACTAGTTACATACAGAGTAGTGTAAGAACTATAACACAGGTTTAACTCTATGGACATTTTGTCTTTTTTCAACCTCATCTACTATGTTACTATGTTACTAAATTGTAGAAGGAGGTGAAAAAGGCTTCTCTATGAGGACAGTGTGAGAAATGTCGGATTCACACATAGCTATCGTGGACACACCTAAACATTTCTCAGGAATGTCTGCCAGTTCTGAATGCACAGTTTGTTCTACTGCCTTAGCGGTTTTTGTTTTTTTACATCTCTTTTAGACTCTGAGTGAAAAGTTCTTGCATCCTCATGAGAGGCAGAAGAAGATGACAGTTGCAGAACCACCACTCAGAAATAAGCCTTCCCTTACCACTGCATGTGGTGAATGGCAACTTGGAAATTTTATGTTTTTCTGCACCAATTCTTCCTTTTATAAAGGTGTCTTTTTCTTTACCACAGTATATTGGGATTTTTATTTTAGATGCCCTAACTTAGACCCGCTATGCCCTTAAGCATCGGCTTTAGTAGATGACGTTGCTGGACTAGCATCATCATCATGATTGATGGCAGCAGTTACTGTACTAGTACTTGGTTGCTTTTCTCTAAACTGATAGTTATTAATTTGTCAAGTCGCAGATCACTGCATGGATCACAGGGTTTATAGATGAATGTGCACTTTAGTAGATTGCACCAACCATTACAAAAACAATAGATATATATTTTTTTATGTTTCTATTTATAAACTTTCAGCTTTGCTCGAACTGCGTGGATCAGAGGGCTTATAGATTCACGTGAACAAGGAGCACTTAAGTAAAGTGCACCAACCAACCAGTATAAAAACAATAGGTATATATATTTTTTTATTTTTCTATTTTTAAACTTTCAGCTCGGCTCAAACTGCTTGGATCACAGGGCTTATAGATGCATGTGAACAAAGCACACTTGAATAAAGCACGCCAACCAACCAGTGCAAAAACAATATCTGAAAGCAGAAATTGAACTCCTCCAAGCATGGCCTGCATATGTATGGTGGTCAGGGGTATATCTAGAGAGAAGGAGGCCCCTGTGCAGACTCCTAGTAGGTCCCCTCCTCTCCAGCCAGCATCGCTGTAGCTCTAGACACTAGAGTACCTATGGGACACTAGCACTGTCCCAGAGCCTAAAGCACATGTGCAGATATGCAGGAAAACAGCATGGCAGCCATTTTTTTCTGTGATTTTACTACAGTGCTTGCACAAAGTACAGGGAAAATGGCGCCACACCATTTTCCCAGTGATTTCTGCAGCGCCACTACTGCGCTGCAGGTCTCCGGAAAGTAAGTACTAAAAATAATGGGTGCAGGGTGTGCGGTATGGACCACCATGGACCTCAGAGGCCCACACTGCACACACTGCATCTATTATAAATAGGACAGTTATGGTGGTCCTACATGCAGAAGGCCTGAGGATCTAGCCCCAGCATTACTGCCTAAAAGGAAAGGACAAAGTTCAATTACAGGTTGAGTATTCCATATCCAAATATTCCGAAATACGGAATATTCCGAAATACGGACTTTTTTGAGTGAGAGTGAGATAGTGAAACCTTTGTTTTTTGATGACTCAATGTACACAAACTTTGTTTAATACACAAAGTTATTAAAAATATTGTATTAAATGACCTTCAGGCTGTGTGTAAAAGGTGTATATGAAATATAAATGAATTGTGTGAATATACACACACTTTGTTTAATGCACAAAGTTATAAAAAATATTGGCTAAAATGACCTTCAGGCTGTATGTATAAGGTGTATATGAAACATAAATGCATTCTGTGCTTAGACTTAGGTCCCATCACCATGATATCTCATTATGCTATGCAATTATTCCAAAATACGGAAAAATCCGATATCCAAAATACCTCTGGTCCCAAGCATTTTGGATAAGGGATACTTAACCGGTATTACCTTACATTAAGGCTTAATGTCAACATACTGTACTTGCCATTAAAATATTGTTTGGTCTATTTAGTGGTTCTGTGATCAAAATGTTAACCTGACGAGCAAAATATTTTTTTTGAAATGTGGTATTATGGTTTTGGTCAGTATTTTACACAACATTTACATTTTTCTAGACATTTGCTGGGGCAGCTATCCATTAAACACCTATCCTAAATGACTTAAAGTTACTGTAATTTTAGTTTTGCACTAACAAATCACAAAGGAAATGTATACTTACATGTAAAAAAGTTATTAAAAAATGTTTGCCTAACCTTATGTCCAATATGTGCTCAGAGAACCTAGAGTTAAATAATCCAAAAGTGTGTTTTATATTTACCAAGGCAGTATATAAATATTTATACTGGTAGTGGAGGGATCACACGTGACCAATTGCTCTGTGTTTGTGAATCATTATAATCCTCCACAAATGTTAGTGGACTTTTACCTGCTGTTTTCTACTTGATTCTTACTTTGTGATTTCCCCATACTGATTCTCCAACTACTGAATTTTCATCATGCAAAATTATGTTGTGAACTTTCTATAAAATAATTGTATGTGTACATTCACCCTTCTGCTGATTTAACCCCTGATGAAATCCACTGTGACGAAACACGTTGGGTTGGAAAGTCAACATCCACATCACAAGCTGACATCATCTGCGGAATTACTCCACTCCAGTAAATAGATTGGAATCAGTACTATGTTGTGAATATACTTCATTATATCTAATGCTTGATATGGATGCAAAATAGTTTTATGTAATTTATTGATTTTATGGTGAATTAAAAATATGTGAATTATAAAAAAAACATTCTTGTAATTGTTCTGAGTGGTAGTGTATTGCTATTCTAATAGGCAATTTAGCTACTTTTTAATTGAATCTATAATGCCCTCTGAATGTGTATTTTACATATATATATATATATATGTATAGATACAGTACTGTGCGTATATATATATATATATATATATATATATATAAATCCATATAAGAAGGCACTCTGGAGTCATCAATGTTAGCAAAGTAGCAAGCGTGTATTGAAAAAAGTCAGGTCGAGTACTTTCGGGGCCAGCGCCCCGTCCTCAGGACCACACGAATACAGAACATTACGTGTGGTCCTGAGGACGGGGCGCTGGCCCCGAAAGTACTCGACCTGACTTTTTTCAATACACGTTTGCTACTTTGCTAACATTGATGACTCCAGAGTGCCTTCTTATATGGATTTATGTTTTATCTGATGCGGCACCGGAGCAAATTGCACTTTTAGTGGAGTGCCGGCAGTATATGGTTTTTTTTTATATATATATATATATATAAATAAACAAATAACCAATTGCACTAGTGGGTGGCCTCCTGGCATGCTTGAATTCAGTTTTTCTGATTTTTGTATGTGTTCAATGACCAATCCACCAAAGTGTGGGTTTTTACACACCAGAAATACACTGGAAAAAAATGGCCCAAGGCCTAATTAAACATTATAACAAACACTTTTATTAAAAAGTACATGATAAAACTTCATATGTTCACATGAACACTGTAAAAGAGTACATCAAATTACAGCTGAGGAATTTTGTCAATTTCAGCATTTGGAAAAGTCAAAACACCCTCACCTTCGCAGGTGTGAGCTTTTTCGGATGTATCTCTGGTGTGAGGGTATATTTACAGGTGACATTGTATGTAAAAAAAAAACACTTTGGAGGAGGATTGGTCATTGAACATATACGAAAATCATAAAAACTGAATTCAAGCCATGCTAGGAGGCCATAAACTAGCGTAATTGGTTATTTGTACTGAATGTCTCTTGGGAGTCCACTAACAGGGGCTTTCTCTAAACTGCTGCTGGTGGTTTGAGTGCAAATTTAAATACTTTTTTTTGTGATCTATATATATATATATATATATAATATACAGTCAGGGCCGGATTACCAATGGGGCGGGTGGAGCTGCAGCTCCAGGCCCGCCCATGTAAACAGGCCCACAGGATCCTCCTGCACTGCAGTGCTGTGCAGCCAGTGGTGACAGAAGGAGTGTTTTCCTTCTGTCAACATCAACAGACCACTCATCTCCTGGCCGCTCTCCTCCCTATCCCTCACCTCTTCCTCATCCAGGCTCATCCCCCACGATCAACAGAGGTTCCATACTCACTAAGCAGTCCGAAGCCCCGCCCCCTAGTCGCTCGAAACCCCGCGCCCTGGTCGCCCGAAACCCCGCCCCTTTGTCTGAAGCTGTGAGCCTCAGTCAGATTAAGCCCATTCATGGCCCCTTCTATTCCTCAGCATGTGATTTCAGCTGTCAGGAAGGCACTAAACATGCAAGTCAGAGCTGCTGTGGGTGGAGCAGAGAGTCTGAGCTGACCAGCATAGGAGGAGATGCAACTATCACTGGGTGTTTGGAAAAAAACAGCAGGCATGCCCAAAGAACCTTTCCACAGGTCAGTATAAAAAAGTGTGGCCCCTGCCCTGTCTATGTATATGTGTGTATCACCTCCGAAACAGGTTGTCAGCGTGCCTTGTGCAGCACCCCAAGCAGTGCCATTAAATCTGTGCTCCATGGGGAAGGTGGGCAAGAGCACCTGTACTGCGTATCTAGGGTGCACAGGTTGCGGTTATGTGACCAGCGCTCAGGAGGCTGCCCGTCACATTACCGACGGCTACAAAGAACCTGTGGTGAGTGCAGATCACCACCGAGCCTGCAGCATGGCGAGTGCGCTTTTTGCGCTCGCCCCCCCCACCAGCATACTGCTGCCCGGATCCCCTGAGAATGGTACAAGGGCATACAGCAGTGAACTTTGGGGGTCATTCCGAGTTGTTCGCTCGCTAGTAGTTTTTAGCAGCCGTGCAAACGCATTGTCACTGCCCACAGGGGAGTGTATTTTCGCTTTGCAGAAGTGCGAACGCCTGTGCAGCAGAGCTCCTGCAAAAATATTTTGTGCAAAACAAGACCAGTCCTGGACTTACTCTTCGTGTGCGTTGATACTAACGTTGGGAGGGTTGGCTTTTGTCGGTTGACACCCAGAAGCGCCCACTTCATGTCAATCTTCCTGCGTTCTGCCTTGCGACTGAAAACGTTGCCAGAACGTGTGCAAAACCACAAAGGACTTTGTACCCGTACGTCGCGCGTGCTCATTGCGATGCATACGCATGCGTAGAAATTACGCTTTTTAGCCTGAACGCTGCAATGCGAACAACGGCAGCTAGCGATCAACTCGGAATGACCCCCTTAGTCTATCGCTTTTTGCTGAATACTGGAAGGACGACATAACACCTTTAGCAAGTGCTAAAGGCGTTATGCATCATTGATAAATGGGGCCATTATTATGTACATACATAGATATACAGGTTGAGTATCCCTTATCCAAAATGCTTGGGACCAGAGGTATTTTGGATATGGGATTTTTCCGTATTTTGGAATAATTGCATCCCATAATGAGATATCATGGTGATGGGACCTAAATCTAAGCACAGAATGCATTTATACACACAGCCTGAAGGTCATTTTAGCCAATATATTTTATAACTGTGCATTAAATAAAGTGTGTCTACATTCACACAATTCATTTATGTTTCATATACACCTTATACACACAGCCTGAAGGTAATTTAATACAATATTTTTAATAACTCTGTGTATTAAACAAAGTTTATGTACATTGAGCCATGAATAAACAAAGGTTTCACTATCTCATTCTCACTCAAAAAAGTCCGTATTTCGGAATATTCCGTATTTCGGAATATTTGGATATGGGATACTCAACCTGTATGTATGTATGTATATATATATATATATATATATATATATATATATATATATATATATATATATATATATATATATATATGTGTGTGTATGTAACCTCTTCTGCGCCTTGATGTCACACCCCACCACACTCAGTGAGACAGTGTCAGCACCCAGATGCAGAGCAGCTCCGTGAAGACCACCTTCTTGTTAGAGAGTTGAGATTGAGGTAAATAATCTGAATTTTAGTCAGGTTTTTTATTATCAATTCTAATATGTGGGGTCTGGCGGGTATATTTATGTATTTATATGTATGTTGCATTTCTCGTATGTTTGTGTATATATGTATGCTGGGGCGCAGGTGATGGATGGGGTATATGCCCCCCCAAAGGACAGGGTGGCTGGGACTGAGCTGCAGCGTCGTGATGAATGAAGGGTGATGATGATCAATAATCATCACTCTTCTGCTATGCTGTGGACCGCGGCTGAACCTGCCTTGGCTCTACTTCACTTCAACACAGCCGCAGACTCAGTGGGTGAGATTCAACAGTTCAACAGCACAAATCAATTCTAGCTCCATTCAGATGCGATCAGCTGTCGGCACTGACATTTCAGCTTAGACACCCCCCTGCTAAAATGTACGAAAAATGACTGCTTTGGACACACAAATGGCACTTATTGCGATCGTGTCCATTAGTTTAGTTGGGTTTAGCTACTTTATGCAGCTAAACCCGACACTAATTGGTGTAATCACCGTGCGATAACAGATATCAATTGAATATAGCCCCTGTGATCTCCCACCACTTTAGACGGAAGATCGGGCGGCGATTCAGTATAATTCCGACCAGTGTGTCTGTGTTGACACAATGGGGTTGATGTATGTTAGTCGTTATGGATGGAAGTGGTATCAGCGTACGTTATGTGCGCTTACTCCGCTTCTTCCCCATGTATTACTGTGGAAGTGTGTGCTAAATGACAGGGGTGCAATGCACCCCTGTCATTACCGGTGCTACTATCTACACACGATAGCTTGCTGATGTGCAAGCCTATGTATGAATGGTCAGTGGCACTGACTGTTCCGACACCTGCAGCTACCGATTTCAATAGCTGTGTTGTTGCCCCATTAACAGCCACTATAGTGGCTGCGGCAGCTGCTGGGCTCTGGGCTGCATTGGAGATCTCATGATAGTAGTGAGATATTGTGCATGCCCAGTGGAGCACTAGGCTGATGCGCTGCGGGCTGTGACAGGGATCGCTGGGGGGGGGGGGGGGAGTTTTCTCTCCCTCACTCCAACATCAAAGATGTTACTATATCTCGTCACTACTCCTTCCTGCTTTGCCTTGGTAAAGAGGAGAAGCAGGATGAGAAAGACTGGCACGATCCATGCCAGGACAGTACATCTCCCTAACTGTCTCTGGTGCACACAGTTTAAAGGGAGCCAGGACAGAGGCAAGAATAAAAAACAGGAAATGGTGGCACGGCTGTGCCGGCTGTGTTTACACAGACATTTATTCAGCAAGGTGCCTGACTAAAGCCTGTGCCAGAGCCCAACGCTAAAAAGTGTGAGTTCTAATAAGTACTGATTACAGATTGATACGTACATAGATATAGGTTCCGTCTGATTTATTTCATTACATAGGCCATGGTGTGTGGCTTTGAGGTCGTCTGTATTTTATGGCGGTAGTTGAAGTTCTCTATTTTATATGTGACTTCTTTGTATTGTATGGAGGTCACTTGGATGCTTGGTGTATAATGTGATGGGCTCTACGATGCACTCAGTTTTATAAATGGCAACTGATGCTCTCTGTATAAGATAAATGTCACTGTAATGCTCTCTGTATTATCTAGCAGTCACTGTAATGTGCTCTGTATTATATGGCATTCACTCCAATGCTCTTTGTATTATATGGCTACAACTGCAATGCTCTCTGTATTATGGTGGTCATTCCGAGTTGTTAGCTCGTTGCCGATTTTCGCTATGCTGCGATTTGTTGTTAAATGTGCATGGTACGCAGCGCGCATGCGCTTAGTTATTTAACTAAAAACTTAGCAGTTTTGCTGTTGTCTTTGCGGCGCTTTTCAGTTGCACTGCTGATCGGTGAGTGATTGACAGGAAAGGGGCGTTTCTGGGAGGTAACTGAGCGTTTTCCGGGAGTGTGCTAAAAAACGCAGACGTGTCGGGGAAAAACGCGGAAGTGTCTGGAGAAACGGGGGAGTGGCTGGCCGAACGCAGGGCGTGTTTGTGACGTCAAACCAGGAACTAAATGGACCGAGCTGATCGCAATCTAGGAGTAGGTCTGGAGCTACTCAGAAACTGCAAGAAAATATTTAGTAGCAATTCTGCTACTCTTTCGTTCGCTATTCTGCTAAGCTAAGATACACTCCCAGAGGGCGGCGGCTTAGCGTTTGCAATGCTGCTAAAAGCAGCTAGCGAGGAACAACTCGGAATGAGGGCCTATATGGCATCACTGCAATAATCTCTACATTTTTAATTTAATAAATTTACTGCAGTGGCTAGGTGTGCGGGATGGACACTAACAGAAATATGGAGAATCCCACAGACCACACCCCCTATATAGACCACTCCCCCACATCACTAGTCATAGCGCTTGTCAGCACATAATAGGCCCTTCCTGATTTTCAGCTCCAGGCCCATGTGGACCTTAATCTGGCACTGTATACAGTGCATCCAGAAAGTATTCACATCTCTTCACTTTTTCCACATTTTGTTATGTTACAGCCTTATTCCAAATTGGAATAAATACATTTTTCCCTCCAAATTCTAAACACAATAACCCATAATGACAACGTAAAAAAATGTTTTTTTAAAATTTTTGCTAATTTATTACAAATAAAGAACTAAGAAGTCAAATGTACATAAGTATTCACAGCCTTTGCCATGAAGCTTAAAATTGAGCTCAGGTGCATCCTGTTTCCACTGATCATCCTTGAGATGTTCCTACAGCTTAATTGGAGTCCACCTGTGGTAAATTCAGTTGATTGGACATGATTTGGAAAGGCACACACCTGTCTATATAAGGCCCCACACTTGACTGTGCATGTCTGAGCATAAACCAAGCATGAAGTCAAAGAAATTGTCTGTAGACCTCCGAAACAGGATTGTCTCAAGGCTCAAATCTGGGGAAGGGTACAGAAAAATATCTGCTGCTTTGAAGGTCCCGATGAGCACAATGGCCTCCATCATCCGTAAATAGAAGAAGTTAGAAACCACCAGGACTCTTCCTAGAGCTGGCTGGCAGTCTAAACTGAGCAATCGGAGGAGAAGGGCCCTAGTCAGGGAGGTGACCAAGAACCCGATGGTCATTCTGTCAGAGCTACAGCATTCCTCTGTGAAGAGAGGACAACCTTCCAGAAGGACAACCATCTCTGCAGAAATCCACCAATCAGGCCTGTATGGGAGATTAGCCAGATGGAAGCCACTCCTTAGTAAAAAGCACATGGCAGCCCACCTGGAGTTTGCCAAAATGTACTTGAAGGACTCTCAGACCATGAGAAACAAAATTCTCTGGTCTGATGAGACAAAGATTGAACTTTTTTGGCGTGAATGCCAGGCATGATGTTTGGAGGAAACCAGGCACCACTCATCACCAGGCCAATACCATCCCTACAGTGAAGCATCGTGGTGGCAGCATCATGCTGTGGGGATGTTTTTCAGTGGCAGGAACTGAAAGACTAGTCAGGATAGAGGGAAAGATGAATGCAGCAATGTACAGAGGCATCCCGGATGAAAACCTGCTCCAGAGCGCTCTTGACTTCAGACTGTGGTGACGGTTCATCTTTCAGCAGGAAAATGACCCTAAGCACACAGCCAAGATATCAAAGGAGTGGCTTCAAGACAACTCTGTGAATGTCCTTGAGTGGCCCAGCCAGAGCCCAGACTTGAATCTGATTGATCATCTCTGGAGAGATCTGAAAATGGCTGTGCACCGATGCTTTCCATTCAACGTGATGGAGCTTGAGAGGTGCTGCAAAGAGTGATGGGCGAAACTGCCCAAAGATAGATGTGCCAAGCTTGTGGCATCATATTCAAAAAGACTTGAGGCTGTAATTGCTGCCAAAGGTGCATTAACAAAGTATTGAGCAAAGGCTGTGAATACTTATGTACATGTAATTTCTTAGTTTTTTTATTTTTAATAAATTTGCAAAAATCTCAAATCTTTTTTTCACGCTGTCATTATGGGGTATTGTGTGTAGGACTATGAGGGAAAAAAATACATTTATTCCAGTTTGGAATAAGGCTGTAACATAAAAAAATGTGGAAAAAGTGAAGCGCTGTGAATACTTTCTGCATGCTCTGTGTGTATATTATTATTATTATTATTACATTTTATTTATAAGGCACCACATGTGTTTCGCAGCACCGTACAAAGGATAGTACAGGGAGACAAAACATAGCATTACAGTAAATAAATAACAGAAATAGTGTACAGGTAACATAGAGCACTACACATTCTCAAGACATAATACAGATAGGATGTAAGTATTGAGGGATTGATCATCGTACTACTAGAGGCTGGTGGCCATAGATGGAGATGAGCCTTTACTTGCAGGGTAAAGATGGTCTTTGAGTAGGGGAGAGCTGCGAGTGAAATGTGTTGAGACGAGGGCTTAGATAACAAGAGGAAAGAGGGCCCTGCTCTGAGGAGCTAACAATCTATATATATATATATATATATACATGTGTGTACATATACATATACTGTACATATATATATATATATATATATATATATCACAGAAAAAAGTATTTAAAATTGTGCCCAAACAACCAGCAGCAATTTGGAGAAAGCCCCTGTTAGTGCACTCCCAAGAGACATTCAGTACAAACAAATAACCAATTGCACTAGTTTATGGCCTCCTAGCATGTATATATATATATATGTTTCTGCAGGTAACCCGGCAGCTGCACAGGTGTATTCATTACTCACTGACACATTTTAAAGCATTTACAGGTGGAAATCATTATTTCACTTGTGATTCTGTGAGGAGACATGGAAAATATTAACTGTTTGGGGTCCTGAGGACTGAGTTAGAGAACCTGTGTATTAATGTATGTATGTATGTATGTATGTATGTATGTATGTATGTATGTATGTATGTATGTTTGTTCTTTATAAGCTCCTACATGGCTTGATGGATCTGGGCCAAACGTTACACTAAAAAAAATGCACCTTTTTCAGTACCAATGCTATATATATATATATATATATATATATATATATATATATATATATATATATATATATATATATATATATATATATATATATACAGGTTGAGTATCCCTTATCCAAAATGCTCGGGACCAGAGGTATTTTGGATATGGGATTTTTCCGTATTTTGGAATAATTGCATACCATAATGAGATATTATGGTGATGGGACCCAAGTCTAAGCACAGAATGTATTTATGTTACATATACACCTTATACACACAGCCTGAAGGTCATTTTAGCCAATATTTTTTATAACTTTGTGCATTAAACAAAGTGTGTGTACATTCACACAATTCATTTATGTTTCTTATACACCTTATACACACAGCCTGAAGGTCATTTAATACAATATTTTTAATAACTTTGTGTATTAAACAAAGTTTGTGCACATTGAGTCATCAAAAAACAAAAGTTTCACTATCCCACTCTCACTCAAAAAAGTCCGTATTTCGGAATATTCCGTATTTCGGATATTTGGATATGGGATACTCAACCTGTATATATAAATATATATATATATATATATATATATATATACAGTATATATATAGTGCACTGTACATACTTTAAAGTCAATGAGCTACATTATTCCTTTCACACATTAGTTGCATCTGCATACACAATCTTTCGCACATTAGTTGGGTTTGCATACACAAGTGTTTCGTTTGTGTCTGTATAAACTACTTTTTTTTTAAACTCTCTCCTTCTGACCATTGGTCACCATCTGTATGTACAGTATGCAGTACAGGACTGTATTTTAACATTACAGTCATCACTGGCTATTTGCCATACCTTGTACTGTAGATCAATCCGCCGCTATTCAATATAAAATACTGGAGCATTAGCCACCCAGTGGTGGAGATGTGTATTGCATGCTGAGTATCTTATCGTGCCTCAACTCGCCTGTCCATGACTAAACTCAGCAGCCTAAGCTATCGCCTAGGCGTGACTAAACCTCCATCTAGGTGCAAAAACAGCCAAGATAAAGGAGGACCCATCTGTATATATATATATATATATATATATATATATAAAATTCATTGCTCTGTTTGTTTGTTTGTTTGTCTGTCTGGTTATGCATTCGAACACCCCTGCACCAATTGGTATGAAACCAATGTGAGGTGGTACATTTTGGATCATTGCCAGGTTTTAGGGGGGTTAGGGTCCTGGTTGGACCTTATGGTGGAATACACCACCCAGAACTTTGACACAGGGGGCCTGTTCTGTGCCTTCCACTAGATGGATTTGGAAGAAAACTTCACAGAGTGGTAACATCAGATCCCAGGGTTCCGGTTGGACTCCCCATTGGTGTACGCTAGGCAGTACACTTACAAAGGGAGCCTGTTCTGGGGCTCCCACTGCAAAGATTTTGACAAAAAAATGTATGAACTGTAATAACTGGGGAAAAAAACAAATTATGCTTACCGATAATTTCGTTTTCTCAAGATACTTCATTGCAGCCCTTACTCTGGGATTACATACCATTCCCCTAGCACTAGCCAGGTAGTTTTTTTTACATGTCAAGGACCACCCACTTCAGGTACATAGCTCCACTCCTCCTCTTCCACCTTAATCTTTTGAGTGTCTCCTCACATCTCGGTTCCTGTGAAAAAACATACTAAGGGAGGGTTTTTTATAGGCTGCCATGAAGTATCATGAGGAAACGAATGTATCGGTAACATAATTAGCTTTTTTCCTCCTACGTTACTTCATGGCAGGCCTTACTCTGGGATATACCAAAGCATAATAATAGTTAGGTTAGCAAATAATCCAAAACTTAGTTTCATGCTGAGTCAATAATTATTTATTATAATGCCCCTTTAAGGACATGACGCCCAAAGTGGGCATCCGTAACATCCAATGACTAGAGAAGGTATGTACCGATGACCAGGTAGCTGCTGCACAAATGTCCTTTGCTGACACCAAAGCCTTCTTTGCCCAAGAAGTTGCAATCGCTCTGGTAGAGTGTGCCTTCAGCTCTTCTGGGACTTCACAACCACTTTTTTCAAATATGAATGTTAATAATTATTTAATCCATCTGGATATAGTCTGTTTAGTAGGTACTCCACCTTTTTTTACCCCCGCATGGAGCACAAATAAATGTTTTGTCTTCCGTAAATCCTTGGTTCTCTCTAAATAAATAGAAATTGCTCTAAGTAAATCCAAACTATGTAACTTCTCTTCTTCCTTGTTTTGTTGTTGAGGGTAAAAGGAAGGCAGAATAATATATTGATTCAAATGAAACTCAGAAACTACCTTAGGTAGAAAACTAGGATTTGTTCTTAAGACAACTCTATCCGGCAAGAAATTTAGATAGGGCTCCTCTGCCCAAAGAGCCTGCAACTCACCAACTCTTCTGGCTGAAGTGATGGACGTTAGAAAAAACACTTTCCAGGTTAGTAACTTTACCGGAATGTCCTGTAATGGTTCAAACGGAGATAACATTAAGGCATGTAATATCAAATTCAAATCCTATGGTGCTATGGCTGATCTGATTCGAGGCTGTATCCTTTTAATCGCCTGACAGAACTTTTTTACAAGATCTTCTTCAGAAAATCTTCTAACCAGTAATACACTAAGAGCTGCTATCTGAACTTTAATAGTTGACACAGCCAGCCCTATTTCGAATCCATCGAGTAGAAACTGTAATACTTGAGGCGTGTCTGCCTTTCTTACATCAAATCTTGAATCTGCCCAAGAGATAAAAATCTTCCAGATTCTATAATAGATATTAGAAGATACTTTCTTCCTCGCTTGTAACAGAAGATAATTAACTTGGTCAGATACTCCTTTCTTTCTCAGTAGTGCCCGTTCAATTTCCATGCCGTTAATCGAAGCTGCCATAGGTCTGTATGAAGTAGTGGCCCCTGATGTAACAATACAGAAAATGTATATACACAATTTACCACGCAGTGAGGAGAATACAAAGCTGCCTCATATATACCTTTTAGGAATGATCACTTAATTCCCCCAAAAATACACATAAAAACAATTCAGGTATGTATGTTGGTGCTTGTACTTCTTAGATGCCTCAAATAGGAATACCTTGATCCTGAATATATTGAAACAATTTTTTATTATTTTATCACATATACCAATATCAAACAAGATAAAAATATTAAAACAATAGATGGTGAAGTGCAAGGATGCACTCTTCTACCATAGGCAGTTATATACAATAGCAGCTGAAAAAATGAGTAAAGTGACACAGTGCAGCCTTATATCACAGTACCATGAATAAAGTGACACAGTGCATAGGGTTCATCTATAAAAGCAGTACATCAGTCTCTCACCCAATATGGGGGGCTACGGTGGGCTAGCTGTAAGACAAAGCAAGTCCCGGGCTGAAAAGCTTGGCACCACTACAGATGGCTTTTTTCAGATTTAGTGCACAATGTCCCCTCCTGTGTCCTGTGTCCATAAATAGCATGAAAATCCAAACAACGCATTTCAGTTTAAAAAAAACTTTCTTAAGCATGGATAACATGCCATCCATAGTGAGGGTTTTTATACCCTATGGTATTAACTTCAATTACTCTCTAATTGGCTCATTTCCATTTTTTTCTTATCAGGAAATGACAAAATTGCATTCCATTTAGCTAAACAACACATTTCCATCCCATTTGACCAGAACCGGAAGTGACGCTATGCATTCCATGGGGCACTTCTGGTTGCGATCCACAATAACAAAAACAGACTTCCAGCACTGCCA
The DNA here is from genome assembly GCF_028390025.1 of Pseudophryne corroboree. NCBI lineage: Eukaryota > Metazoa > Chordata > Amphibia > Anura > Myobatrachidae > Pseudophryne > Pseudophryne corroboree. The sequence goes on along the minus strand of NC_086452.1, from coordinate 203,177,156 downwards.
AGATCTGGAATTAGGTATAGTAAAGCGGTATACTTCCAAACATAATTTAGTTTTCATTTTATAAGGAGACTGGATACGCTTTTGAACTGTGAACAACTTGTCAGCTAATTCCCGTCCTGCTTAACCGGAAACGGAAGTGATGCTATGCGTTCCACGGAGCACTTCCTGTTGCATTCCACAATAACAAAACAGACTTCCAGCATTGTATATATCCAGAATTGAGTGTAGTAAAACGATGTATCTCCAAGCACCATTCGTTTTTCTTTTTCTAAGGAGACTGGATACGCTTTTGAACTGTGAACAACTTGATAGCTAATTCCCGTCCCGCTAGACCGGAACCGGAAGTGACACTATGTGTTCAACGGCGCACTTCCGGTTGTGTTCCACAATAACAAAACGGACTTCCAGTGATCTACATATCCGGAATCGAGTATAGTAAAACTATGTATCTTCAAGCACCATTAGTTTTTCTTTTTCTAAGGAGACTTTTTTTAAGCCTGTAAACACATTACCATTGTAAAAACCAAAAGATGAAGGAAAAGGGATAGGTGCGCTCACCAGCAGCAAATCAATCAGTATTCTGTCTAGGAGGGTACTCTCAACCTCCACCACATAGAGAATAAATACAAAAAGTGACAGAAGTGGATAATATGCGCTTAGAGGGTGTGATAAAATAAGTTGTATACGTTCTCCACTTCTTTCTCTTCCACTTGTACGGATGTGGATATATTCCTCATATGTATGTCACTTTTTGTATTTACATTACCATTGTAATCCAAAATCCATTGGATTATAAGAGCGGTGGCCATCTTTGTCCAGGGAAACAAGGCTCCTTTAGTAAATACCTGTATGATGAAAGCCATTTTTGAAAAGGTATCCATTATTAAGATATGTGCTTCATGAACAGTGCCGTAACTAGACATTTTAGTGCTGTGTGCAAGAAACGGCATCGGCGCCTTATGTAAAATTAGGGGCTTTGCGCGTGTCACAAATATAATGGCATGGCTTCATGGGGAAGGGGTGTGGCCACAAAATAATACCAATTCACATTACGGTGGAGTTCCTTTTACACATTACAGCAGGTAGAGTACCCTTTTTACACATTACGGCAGACAGTGTCCCCCTTTTTACACATTACTGCAGACAGAGTCCCCCTATTTACATATTATGGCAGACAGAGTTGCCCTTTTTACACATTACGGCAAACAGAGTCTCCCTTTTTACACATCATGGCAGACAGAGGGGGTACCAATTCATATTACGGTTGAGTTCCTTTTACACATTACAGCAGGTAGAGTCCCACTTTTTACACATTACGGCAGACAGTGTCCCCCTTTTTACACATTACTGCAGACAGAGTCCCCCTATTTACATATTATGGCAGACAGAGTTGCCCTTTTTACACATTACGGCAAACAGAGTCTCCCTTTTTACACATCATGGCAGACAGAGGGGGTACCAATTCATATTACGGTTGAGTTCCTTTTACACATTACAGCAGGTAGAGTCCCACTTTTTACACATTACGGCAGAGTGCATTATGCACCGCAATGCACAGGCACGACAGACGGCAGCAACGGGGATCGCCAGTCAGCGACGGGATGGTGCAATAAATACGATCCACAGGTTATTCACAGGATAATATTGGGATATGATGAAGCGACAGCAGATTTGCGCTAATCGGTCAAAGATTTTCGGCCTCCCAGCATGGAACAGGCCCATCCATATATCCCCGTCTCCTGGCTCAGGCAAATCAGTTTTTTGTTTGGTGCAGCCCTAGTCTTTCTTATTTTATTATTATAGTCTTACTCTTTTTTCTTGAGTGATCTTTCTAAAAAGCGTCTTATACGTACCTTAGAAAGAGTCGCTCCAACAACTCTCCGCCAGGTCACGACAATGCTTACCCACCAGTACAGTGCTGTTTCGGCGGGCGTCTGTGTCAGATATACTAGCAGGTCCAGCAGACATTACCAGGCTATGGCGGGAGCATGGGGAGAAGGCAAGGCATCGGTTCCACTAAGAAGGGGAATACGGACACAGCCGCACTGTTTTGGAAGGAGAATACCAAACAGTCGTTGATGCGGCTGCCACCTCGGGTGCACCAGCGCTATGCCTTAGGGATCAGAGGCTCCAGGAATAGTATGAGGCCGCGATACCTAGGGTTGATGTCAGCAGTGGGAAGTCAGACACTCTCCTGGTCGCCCCTCCCCTCCCAGTTCATGACCAGTTTCCTCTGAGTCTCCCACGATGAACTGTTTCCCGCTTCCGTTTCAGATGTTGTACACGAAGGGGATCCAGTCGCAGCATAGGATGCTATGTGACGGGTGCGTCTGTGGTCACTGAGCATCTGTGTTCACTATAGGTTCATGGAGCGGCAGTGTACACTAGTAGCGTCTGGATCCACTCGCTAACGTATTGATCGGTCCTGGAAGCAAGGTGAGTCTCCCTGTATCCCACTCTACTGAGTACGGGTAATACAGCACTAAGTCTCTATTTACCTTTTTGAGTACGCATAGTTAGATATGTGCCTATTGCATTGTAGTCTGTATACTTTTACTGTTGTTTCTTTTGCTATGCATTTGAATACAGTAGATCTGTTTAAAAATGATTCAGTAATATGTCCTCCTACATACAGTACTTCAAATGTAGTTGTAGTTGTTGATGTGTACATATTGCTTATTATACTAATGTATAACATGTGACTGACTGCTAGTGTAATTGCAAACTTTAGTATATATTCTGTTAGGTTTTTTTACTATTCGGATCCTCAATGCTGGTGCATGGATAGGGTCGGATTGGGGTTCAATACGATATGCCGGCAGTCGGGCTCCCGGCGACCAGCATACCGGCGCCGGGAGCCCGACCGCCGGCTTACCGACAGTGTGGCGAGCGCAAATGAGCCCCTTGCGGGCTCGCTGTGCTCGCCACGCTACGGGCACGGTGGCGCGCTATGCGTGCCATGCTATTTTATTATCCCTCCAGGGGGGTCGTGGACCCCCACGAGGGAGAATAAGTGTCGGTATGCCGGCTGTCGGGATCCCGGCGCCGGTATACTGTGCGCTGGGATCCCGTCAGTCGGCATACTGAAGACCGCCCTTCGGATTGTAGGTCACTTTAAAAAGCTTAAAGTGATTACAGTCACAAACTGTGCAGTACACTGGGGAAGTGTTGATTATTTATCATGTCTAAGAGTGGCAAAGGTGAGGAAGATACACTCACAGCAACACCAACACTCATATCATGTTTGTCTTGCAAAGCTGTGTTAACCTCTCAGGATCTGGTTCAGGATTGTTTGTGTGCAAACTGTTTTAGCTTTCACCAGGGTCTCTTGACAAATACAAGGCAGATTCAGGTGCAGGTTGATCCACCTTGGGCCATGTTTGCACAGACATTATCCAGTATAGCTGAATGGATAATTCCTCCAACTCCTGTACCAGGGATAGTTTACACGATTAACCCCTACATGCAGCTTCCCACCTGTGGTTAATCACTTCCAGCAGCAGCCTCTCAAAGGAAACAGGCTGATTAGCCAGTGGTAAGTAAATCTTAATCCTCACAGGCTACACATGTTTCAGATGAGGATTCATCGGAGGATGAAAGCTTAATAAATTCTGCTTCAGCATACGAAGAGGAGGAGGAAGGTCTCAGCTCAGTCGGTATAGCTGAGTTAATTAAAGCAACGAAAGCCATTCTATCATTAGAGGATTCAGCATAACCTGTGTTAAAAACCAAGGCACCTGTGTTTAAACATCCCAAAACTGTTAAGACTGAGTTTCCAGGGTCAGATCAACGAATGGAAATCATAGAAAATGGCTTGGGCTATGCCCAGTAAGAAGTTTAGAATTCCTAAAAAATGGAAATCCAATTATCCTCTTCCAGCTGGGGATTGTTTAAAAAGGGAGGTGGACGAATGGGGGGCGTGGCTAGGCTACTGAAAGGGAAAGAAGTGCAGCCTGAGAGCTCCTGCAGAACACCTTACTAAAACCCCGTTTTAGAGTGTTTAAACTCACCTACCCGCTCCTACTCTTCTCCCTTACTGTATACAAGCCGGCTTGGAGTGTCCTGGGGGGATCCCGCGGAATCGGGGAGTGCTTTTCAGCGCTCCTGCGGGTTGCGGCCCTCCCCCCAGACTGAAGCCAGGACCTAGAGTGGACGCGGGTCCCGACCTGTGCTACGGGAGCCGTGCTGATACCCTCCCCGGCGTCCTTGGATACCTGAACGGGGCTTGCTGCTCAGCCGCCGCACGCTGGTTGCCTCTGTGGACGCATGGCGCTGTCGGCCTCTGGGGATCCGGGCGGCGGAGTCCGTGGCGGGAGCGACCGCCATCTTGCTGGGACTCTGGGTGTGCAGGGAGACGGAGACGCGCGACACCTGACCCGGCGTCCTCTTCATCGGCGCCGAGGCTCCTGGCGGCCTGGACATCACGGCACCTGGCGGCCTGGATGTCCGCGGCGGGTGCCTAGTGAACCGGGACGGAAGCCGACTGCGGGGAGGTAAGAGGTGCCCTCTCGGACCTGCCTTGGACCCTACCTGTGCCCCTGTGACTGCCCTCCCTTGCCTTCCCAGAGGCTCCCCATTCCCCGGCACGCATACCCCAGTCCTCATATCCCCGCGCTCGGACATCGGCGGGAGGGAGCCGCGGAATCGGAAGGAGGCATAGTCCGACTCTGCAGGTTGCGGCCCTCTCGCCTGGCAGGAGCCGGGGACTGGATTTTGACGCTACCCCCGGACGAGAGGGGGCTACCCCCCCTTCCTCTATAGGCTCGTGTGCCTGCGCTCCCCTCTCTGTGCCCCTTCCTCACCTCCGGAACCCCTCTGCACTATTGCGGCTCATCAAGGCAGAACGAGTGAGGCCTCCGGACGGTAGTGCCGCTCTGATACGCCGCGGGTGGTGGAGAACCTGGTGCCCCACGCCAGTGGATTAGCTGGCTTCGGGATACCCTCCTAGACTCCTGGCCTGGAGTTCTCCCGCTGGCCCCCACAGTCCCGGGATCGGGAGGCGGCCACACGGGAACTCGTGACCTCTCGCTAGGTCTTGTAGGATTCAGCCGTGCTGGGACCTGGGCGTCCTCTGTCCACCAACTGACCGCTGCGGCCTCCTGCCTACCGCTTGCCGCCTTGACTCTCCTATAGCCTGCTGTGGACCCCGCCGAGCCGCGATTTATTTGAAAAGCCTAATTGAGGCTCATTACCTGACCAGCAGCCCTTGCGGCCCCGCAGTAACCAATCTCCTGATAACCGCGGACGCCGGTGCGGCCTCCCCACCGGGGCTATGTGAACACCAACAACGGAACATGAATCACCGTGTTCTATATGATGCCATGCTGCAGACCCCAGCGCTTGCAGGAGCTCACCTGATGTATATTATGCTATAACAAGGCCAAACCACGCAGAGGGGATAACGGGTTCTACTTCAGATTGGGATATGTCCTAAATGTTTCCTTCCTCGGGGCACCGTTCTGGACTCTGCTCTTTCCGCTTAGACAAATGACAAGACGGCGCCGCTCTGGTTACGCGTCAAAAGCTAAACCCGCGACTACACAAGCTGCAGCTTTTCATACTCTATTTGGCGCCCCTGTTCCTGATCCCGCCATCTCTACGCCTCTCCCTGATTCCTCACCGCCAACCATAATGGAGGATACCGGGGCCCCGCCCTCTCCGAAACACTGCCAAGCTGGGCCTGCGTGCAGGGACTCTGCGGATATGGCGGCAGTCCTCATACAGCTACGCTCTCTTCCGACTCGCCAAGACATTCAACAAGATTTGTCTAATATGGAAAAAAGAATCCATGATTCCCTACAGGCGAGCCTATCCACCATCCAGTCTGATCTCACGCAAGTAGCAAACAGGGTGGTCGACCTGGAGGATCACAGAGATTCAATGGACTCTAAGCTCGCTGACCTCCACGATCTAGTATCCCGATACTCACGTACCACCATTGAAATGAGGCGTAGACTGGATGATATAGACAACAGAGGTAGATGGAACAACTTGAGGGTCAGGGGTTTACCTGAAGATGTACAGCCCCAGACCCTGGTGACGACACTGACTACAATATTTAACAACCTTCTTGGTGTCGATCCCAGCTCCCGGATAGAGTTTGACAGAGCACATCGGGCACTACGGCCAAGAGGAGCACCCACGGAGCGGCCTAGAGATGTAATCTGCCGGTTACACTACTTTCAAGTGAAAGAGACTATACTACAGAAGTCCAGACAGACCTCGACCATAGATTTTAATGGCCACCACATACAGATTTTCCAGGACCTCTCTTGGATGACCCTACAGCAGAGGCGTCTCCTCCATCCCCTCACGGAAGCTCTTCGGAAGAAGGATATCAGATTCCGCTGGGGCTTTCCTCTAAGCATCCAAGTCACCCGGGATGGGAACCGATATGTTCTTGAGGACTATGATGGTGTCCCATCATTTTGTACCGCATTGGGTCTGCCGCTGATCTCACTGCCAAATTGGATGGACCCCCTGCAGCTTCCCACTTCTGTACTGCCCCGCAGGGAGCCTTGGAAAAGAGTGGGCGCCTCCAGACGACGCAATCGGACTGGCAAACCTGATGGAGCATCGGAAACTTCTTGATTCCGTCGGCCAACCTAAATTGTGATATCCTTTTTTTTCTGGGTTACCTCACTGCATGCTCACATTGATCTTGTTATTGGTTGTTTAATGTATGAGCTTCAACTGCCCTGAGAGTACATGCTTCTTTCTTAATATTAGAAATTATTTACGTAATTAACCTGGGCAGTTTCTTGTGGGCTATGTGGGATTAGGTGGCGGAATGGGAGGAGGTGGTTGCTTTGTTTCCTTCTACCCATTTCCTTGCTGACCAGGATGTATCCCTTTGGATTGTTAATTTACTTACTTACTTAAAATTTGTTGAGCCCGGTATCACCCTTTGGACCCCCCCCCTCTGCTGTATATTTTTTTAGACCATGGGATGCTTAATCTATACCCGTGGCTATCAATGCAGAGACTGCTACTATATGTTGTTGTCTATGTTTCTTTTTTGGTTTTTCCATTTCTTTTTCTCTGTTACAATCCCTATGTCTCCCTTTCCTTCCTCATGTGTCCACCCGCCTACCCCCCCTCTCCTGTGCCACTACCACTTTCAGTTATCTCATGGTACAGCAATGTGTCAGAGTCGTAATCGAGATGTATCATTCAATAAGTCGATCCCTGTTTTCATTTCTATATGGCTAGCTTAAAAATTGTTTCGTACAATGTAAAAGGTTTAAATATCCCTGAAAAGAGATCAGGCCTACTACATACCTTACATACTGAAGGGGCGGAGGTTGTTTTCTTGCAGGAAACACATTTCAAGCAGGGGGTTTCCCCCGGTCTTCGCTCTCGTCATTTTCCCACTGGCTACTTTAACGATTACTCTGGGGCGAAGGCTAGGGGTGTTGCCATTCTTTTTGCCAAACATTTGAGATTGCTGGATGTCTGGGAGGGGGATTCTGGTTAGAGCTTCCATAGCCCATCAGACATTCACCTTTGTGAACCTCTACCTCCCTAACCAGGGCCAAACCCGGTTTCTTAGAGAATAGTTGGAACTAATCGAGCAAAACATACTGGGTACTTTGGTGGTGGGTGGAGACCTTAATTGGGTACTTGAACCTCGCTTAGATTCTTCTTCTGGGTCCCCACGAAATACTCTTAGAGAGTCCAGGCGATTTAGGGCTGTTTTACATGACTTTCAACTGGTTGACGCTTGGCGTCTTCTGCACCCTTCAGATAAGGATTTTACCTTTTACTCACCCCCACATAACTCATATTCTCGAATAGATTACCTCTGTGTGAGCCATGCCCATCTGGATCTATTGGTCGATGCAGCTATCGGCCAAATAACAATGTCAGACCATGCACCGATTACGCTAACCCTCGCTCTCCGTCATCCCCCCCCCAAACACTGGCGCTGGCGATTCAGTGAACAACTCCTTCGGGATCCTGTTTATCGGGGCCAAATTGAGACAGCAATAGACGACTACATCTCTTTGAACGCGACTGGAGATATATCCCCGGTTGTATTGTGGGAGGCACACAAATGTGTGATTAGGGGCCAGTGCATACAAATGGGCTCACGTCTGAAAAAACAGAAGGCTGAGTGTAGAAACGCCTTATTAGAGAAAATAAAAATACTGGAATTGATTCATAAATCCACGTTGGCGTCGGATACTTTTGTTGAACTCCAAACAGCGAGGCAAGCCCTTAATACTTTACTCAGTGATGGTACCCGTAGGGCGTTCCGTAAATGTCGACATAAATATCATAGATGGGGAAATAAACCCGGTAAACTTCTGGCACGTGCTCTTAGAGCTCAGAGATCTTTGACATACATACCTAAGCTCACGGGTGCTGACGGGGTATCCCGGGCCTCTGATACGGAGATAGCGGCAATCTTCCATACTTATTACTCAGTCTTATACAACCTGACCTCTAAGCGGACGACAACCGCACGCGCTGATCACAAACACAACATACAGGAATTTTTAGATGAGATCTCTTTCCCGACTCTTCCACCGGACATTACTCGGGCACTAGATGACCCCTTTACTGGGGAAGAACTGATGGCTGCCCTAAAGGCGTCTCCCAACGGTAAAAGCCCGGGGCCGGATGGTTTCCCAGTCACATATTATAAGGCCTTTCAGGATAAACTCAGCCCCCTTCTCCTACAGGCCTGCAATGCCATATCATCAATGGCTCCTTTTTCGAGCCAGTCCTTGGGCGCCCATATTACTGTCATTCCAAAAGACTCTAAAGACCCGACGCTCCCTTCTAGCTATAGGCCGATATCGCTATTAAATGTAGATGTTAAGTTATTTGCAAAGCTCATGGCTAATCGCCTTAAGCCACTGCTGCCAGATATACTCCACCCTGATCAAGTCGGCTTTGTTATGGGCAGGGAGGCCAGAGATAATACTATTAGAGTCATTGATCTGATAGCGCACGCGCAGATGACTGATACGCCTCTCATGCTCCTTTCCACAGATGCAGAAAAGGCCTTTGATCGGGTGGATTGGGATTTTATGGAGGCAGTGCTTCGGCGATTGGGTCTGGGGGATGTTTTCCTACAAAAGATTCTCTCATTATATAGGGCCCCGTCTGCTCGGGTCAGGGTGAATGGCGTCCTTTCTGAATCCATATCAATTACTAACGGCACACGCCAAGGTTGCCCGCTATCACCCTTAATCTTTGTTTTATGCATGGAGGCCCTGGCACGTGCGATTAGATGCAACCCTAACATTGCGGGACTGCGGGTAGGCAATACTGACCATCGTCTGGCCCTCTTTGCTGATGACTTATTGGCAGTCATAACGAATCCTTTGATTTCTCTACCCAACCTTGTGAAGGAATTCGCACGGTTCGGAGATATGTCGAATTTTTTTTTTTTTTTTATTTAATATTTTTATTAGAGGGAAGTCGAGTATGCTGATACAGAACAAACAGGAGATGACAGCTCCAAATAAATGCTAAATCACATACATGTTATCCCATGGGGAATAACCAAATGTAACAAAAAAATTTTTCTGTGTTTAAACAAAAAAAATAAAAAGATAGATAGTAAGAAGAAAGATTCCGAGAAAAAGAGAGAAAGAGTGGGGGGAAAGAAAGGGAAAAAGGGGGGGGGGGGGGGTGGGAGAATGGTGGATCGTCGGAGAGGCTAGCAAGGTAGAGACGTGCCATGGAAAGCATTACCTCTCAGCTATAAACCATGTCATCTGTACAGCCAAGGACGGCATAACACCTCTTTTATTTATTGGGACCTGTTTGGCGTAGAGTATTGCATCGTACCGCATCACATCACATCACACCCCGGAAGTGGAGGGCGTAGTAAAGATGAACCATGGTTCCCATATCCTCCTGTATTTGTCCGATCTGTCGTGTAAGGATGCTGTAATTTTCTCCATCATGGAGATATGCCAAATTTTAGCTATTAACATGCTCCAAGGGGGGGTATTGTTTTTTTTCCAATTTTTAGCTATTACACATCGGGCCGCATGTAAGATTTGGAGTACTAGGCTATTCGCATGGCTATCTAGGTTGGGATCAATTGTTGCTTACAACCAGCACCGCAAGCGTGAGGACCTGGCTGGAGTACAAGGAGTGAGACGTCACCCCGGCTAAACCACACTACGGTCTGAAGACACGCCGAGCTGCTGTTTGTTTAGCGTGGCCACGCTGGACCGACAAGTACAATAATATACTAAAAACTGTCTGCAATTGTTACAATTAAGCAAGGAGATTCCTGCACTAATACGCTTGCTACTAACAAATTTCAAGCTTTGAACCATAATCAAATTATCAGCTGAAAGAGTTTCATGCTTTTAAACTTTCTTCGCTTTCCATTATGGCATGCTAATGGCTACTAACATTCAGCCCACCAATTAAGCATAATTATTCCGGAGTGGCTACATTATTTACCATATATATTATATATGTTTTAAGTGATATCAGAACAAACACCGGCCGTGTGATTCATGTTTGTCTTGTAATTGTTAATTAAATGTTACATGTTTTAAATATATATTGATTTGGACAGCGCTTCATTATTTTTGTATATATCTTTGTGTATTTGTTTGTGAGGTTGGCAGTGACCTCTGGGTGAAGCAGCAGTCCTATATCATTGATATTCAACATCATTGTAATTATTATCAGCGCCCAGTATTTGCTATACTGTCATATCAGATATACCGGGTGTTTGGTTCTCATTGAAGTAATCAGTCAATGCCTGAGTAGTTTGCTGTAAAACTTCAGGCTGTTGGAGAAGGGCATCGTTAAGGGACCAAGAGGGGGGGGAAGGAGTGCGAGCCAGCCCAGTCAGAGTCAAAGATATCGGGGCGTGGTCGGACCACGTAATTGGATAAATACAGCAGTTCTGGATTTTAGAGGTCAGATCTCTTCCAACCATAATCATATCAATTCTAGTATATAGATTGTGGACTGGGGAAAAAAACGTGTAATCTTTAACTAAGGGGTCGACAACCCTCCAGGAGTCAAATAGTAGATGGTTTTTAAGTAGCGACTGTAAGGCTCTAGAGTTGCGGGCGCTTATGTGGGACTGGGACAATGGGAGGGGGTGGGAGCGATCAAGATTATGATGTAGTATGGTGTTAAAGTCTCCTGCAATTAAGATGTCACCTTTCCTACATTGGGCGATTTTAGAGTCTAAGGAAGCAAAGAACGAGGCCTGATTAACATTGGGAGCGTAGATATTGACCATAGTGATGGGAACATTATTGAGTTTGCCTACTATAATAAGAAACCTACCGCGTTTGTCCTTAATGATTCGGTCTGATTCCAAGTGTAAATGAGCGGGGATCAGTATTGCGACCCCTCTTTTCTTTTGGGAGCGATCGCAGGCGAGAATAGCGACAGGGTGGCGTCTAGAGCGCAGTTCAGGGTGGGAAGTACCTCTAAAATGCGTCTCCTGGAGGAATACCAGATCTCCCCTTACCTGTTTCAGAAAAATAAATAACTTGGTCCTCTTCTGGGGACTATTGAGGCCTTTCACATTATAGGATATTACATTGACAGACATAATGTTACCAGTATAAGCATAGCATGAGTGGACCTAACGACCCATGGATGGTCTCCCTGGGAAACAAGGGGAACATGGGGGAGAGGAAGAGTAGGAAGTGGAGAAAGAAGAAAAAGAGACAAAAGAGGCAAAAAGAAACATCTAGAACACTGTAAAATGAACATGTAGTTTTGACCGAGCCTGCGACCCATTGTACACTGCGTACGGGTCCGTATGTTCGAGCACCCGTATGGGGAATATAAGGGAGATAAGAACTCCCTTATGCTCAAACCTGACTATAGTGGCTCGGTGGAGGGCGCGGCTCCGACCACCAAGGGGCCCACCAACTAAACAAGGGGGGGGCGACCGAGGGGGTCGTAGCAACAACTAACCGTAATGGACCACAGTTGGAAACTGAGAAACAGACAGAGCATATGCTCAATTATATAATTATATAATTATATAAGCTCAGCTCGGAGAGGAACTTTTAAACCTCTAAACCAGTTTGCATAACAGTAACAATTAACATATAGTAACCCATCAGAGCATCTGTGAAGGGACTTTCACGGAGGGTCATGACTTGTAGAGGTTTTCTCTGGGACTGTCGACCAAAGGCGTCGAGGTGCTCGTTGTGGGAGGGGAGGGTTCGGTGAGTGTCGGAGAACTGGTGCATCCCGCGGGGAGGAAGATTTATTGGACTCCGGAGGGGGCAAGTTCAATCTCAACAGAAGCCTGTGAGCCTCCTCCTTGGATCGTGCCAGCAGTCTCTTCCCATCAAGCTGTACAATTAGGGCGAAGGGAAAACCCCATCTGTAACGGATTTGATTATCCCTGAGGATTTGGGTGTATTCCCTCAGGTCGAAGCGCCTCTTAAGAGTAGTAGGGGATAAGTCCTGAAACACCATGAGCTTGTGTGATTCGAACAGACACACGTCCTTGTTCCGGGCAGCCGTTAGAATTCTGTCTTTAGTTTTGAAATAATGACAGCGTAAAACTACGTCTCGAGGGGGGGACGAAGTTGAGGGCTTCTGACGTAGGGAGCGATGGGCCCTATCCAGGAGGAACTGTTCGCATGGAATGTCCGGCAGGAGGTGCTGAAAAAACCGGAGGAGGAAATCCTCCAGTTGTGCTGATTCTACCGACTCTGGAATATATTTAATGCGCAAGTTATTATGTCGTGCGCGGTTATCAGCGTCCTCCTGTTGGTCTTGGAGTAGGTAGATATCCTCCTGCATGATGTGAACCGAATGCTCTAGTTCCTGCTGGAAAGTGATGACTTCATCGATTTTCTGTTCAACATCATTAGTGCGGGCCCCAAGATCAGATATCTCCGCCTTGAGACTGGAGATGGCTTTGTTGATCTCCGAGTGAAATGCCTGTTTCAGCGATTTCATTTCCGTTAAAATTGAGGAGAAGCAATCTTTCATGGAGGGGTCTGGAGCAGGCGAGTCTTCCTCAGATTCCGAAACCAAGTCAGGGGGGGGGCGGCTGGTAATTTGGCTGTGCTAGACTTCATTTTAGAAATGAAGGACGATATTTCCGCCGAAGCTGTGGCTTTCTTAGACTTGGATTTAGATTTAGGCATGGTGTGTGACAGTCCCGAAGATAGAGAGGGTCATAGGTCAGAGCTGAGCCGTAACGTAAGTAGTTAGTGATCCATCACGGATTGAGCATAGAGAATAAACATAGGAAGACCCCCAGGGTCGCACCCGCAGGTATTCAGCAGGACATTCCCCTGGCCAGCAGTATCACAGAGGACTGAGGTATAGAGGCACAATGCAAATGCAGGGGAGAGAGATGATGAGCCAGCATGTGTGGGGGCCAAAATGACCACAGCTCAGGTCCCCAGCGTGTACCCCGCGGTCCCAGGGCTGCGGGGCAGGGAGGAGGGGGGGGGAGTGGATCTCTTTAACAGTGTTAGGGGTGGCTCAGGCAGTGCAAAGCCAGAATAGAGCTATAATGAGCTTAGTCCAGTACAGGAGGGTAAAAAGCTGAGCTCCTGTCTCTGTGCAGCTTGTGTACTGTTACTTGGCATTCAAGATGGCCGCCGCTGCTGTGCTAGGCTGAGGTATGTGGCTTTGCGTGTGGAGCCTGCGGGCTTTAGAGGGGTTTCCCCTGTATATTAAAGTACCTGAGCGTCCCAGGGAAGTCTCCAGGTTATCAGGGGGGCTCCAGGGGTGTCCGCAGGGCACCGTCCGGGTCCCGCAACGGCCGCGCACCGGTCCGGAGCTTCCCGCCGGGCTGTCCTGAAACTCAAGGCCCCGGCTTCAGTGGGCGGCGTAGGCCTCACCGCCGCAGCAGCTTGCAGAGGTTCGTCGCCGCTCGGGATCACACAACAGGGCATTCACTGGCACAAATACCTATTTTTTTATTTTTTTTATAAGAGCAGGTGGGGGAGGGCAAGTTTATTTTTTTATTATTTTATTTTATTTTGCAGGTGCTTCTAATGAACTCAAACTATTATCAAATGCCACCTAGCAGGTGCCTCGTTAGCTAACAGGCAAATGTGGCCCTAGAGAGAGAGGCCTTCCAGTATGTGTGTTGCGGGCTCAGGCTGAAGTTCCGGCAGCTGCCTCCCCCTGTGTCTCGTCGGTTGCCTAGCAACCGCTGTCCGGCTCCTGTGCTCCCCGCGGCGCCTTCCCGTGTGATGCGGGCTCCCGGCAGGTAAGATGGGTCTTCGGGCACTTGGCAGGCAGCATGTGCGGGGCATGCAGCTGTGCACCCTTCCCCACGGGCGAGCGCGAGATTCCTCCGGCTGCGGCCCACACTCCTCCCCGAGGTCCCAGCTCCGGCGGCAGAAGCAGGGCGCAGTCCGCGATCGCGCTTGTCTGCCACTCGTGCGCCGGGTCTGTGGCTCCAAAAGCAGATCACTACCAGTGGGTGCAGGGAGGGTATAGCGCCGGGCCAGATGCACTTCCGGTCCGGCTCTGTCGGAAATTTAGGTCCCGGCTTCTTGCTGATGGTAGGCCACCGGTCCCACGATCCTGCCCCACACGGAAAGTAGGTCTGGAATAGGGTGGCTAGTGTTGTAGGGCTGTCCAATAACGGCTCCGTCGGACAGAAATAGATGCCCAAGGCAGGAGCTCTCAGGAAGCACGTCTGCCCAGGTTAGTCTCCAAGCCACCCCCCCGATATGTCGAATTTTAAAATCAATTATTCGAAATCTATGGCGATGAATGTCACGCTTCCATCTGCCACGGCATCCCTCTTATCGCAATCGTTCCAATTCACATGGCAAAAATCCCATATTACGTATCTGGGAATCCAGATTCCATCGACACTTACCACTATAACTGCTATTAATCATACCCCTCTACTTCGCAAACTGAGACAGGAGATGAGGCACTGGCTCACGCAGAGGTTCTCATGGCTAGGCCGTATAAATATAGTAAAGATGAACATTCTCCCCAGGTTGCTATACCTTTTTCAAACCATTCCTTTGAAACTTCCCTCTCAATTTTTAGCTGAAGCACACAAGGCGATAAGCCACTTTATTTGGGGCGGCCGGAAACCTAGGTTCAAGCATAGCCATTTATCTAGACTGAAATCTCAAGGCGGACAGCAATTGCCTATGATTTCTGCATACTACCACGCCACATTACTGCATAGAGTTGTAGACTGGTCCCGTCCCATTCCACATAGGAAGCAGTGGGTTGAACTGGAGTCATCTTCTACCAATCTTAACCTACAGGCAGTGCCCTGGCTTCCTAGATTTAGTCGCTCATTACATCCCACAGTGGGGCCTACTTTAGCTTTATGGCGGACGCTTCGCTACAAGATGGGAATTTCGTCTAAACGGACATCCCTTATGCCTATTTTCGACAACCCGTTGTTCCCCCCGGGAGGGTCTAATAGGATTGCTTCTAGATGGGAGGAGGCGGGTGTGACTAGGGTGGGTCACTTGCTTGCACATGGCAAACTCAAAACGTTCTCTGAAATACAGAGAGCGAGCGACATTCCCGCTAAAGATTATTGGTTCTACCTTCAGGTACACCATTTTGTTACCTCGCAGCGAGAGGCGATAGACTTTTATAAAGCTCTCACTCCCTTTGAATCCATGTGCAGTCAAGGGATAACCCCCTCACATGTAGTGTCCGGTATCTACAAGATTCTTCAACAGGGTTCCTTTCCTACTGTCCCCTCTTTCTGTGACGCATGGGATAAAGACTTAATACACCGGGGAATCAAGATCCACTGGGATACGCACTGCAAGGTTATGGCACAATGCTCCACTAGCCTGGACGTTGTGGAAACGCAATACAAATTACTGACAAGATGGTATAGATGCCCGTCTCTTCTACATAAATTTTACCCCTCGGTTTCCCCTCTATGCTGGCGATGTGGTAGGGATACGGGCACACTGATTCATATATGGTGGGACTGCCCGTCAATTGCCCCATTTTGGAAAACGATCATGGATCTATCCACAAAGATTTTGGGTGGCCCAGTCCCGCCGGGCCCGGACTTTTGGCTATTATCACATTCAGATATACCCCTCTCTCGCTACAAGAAATCCCTCATTAAACACTTAAATAATGCAGCAAGAGCTGTACTCCCGGTGCATTGGAGGTCCACTAACCCACCGACATTATGGGAGTGGTTCCAACGCATTGACTTTTACATGCATATGGAGGATGTTTATTCTGCCCCCTTAGACAAATACTCAGACTATATAGCTACCTGGCTTCCTTGGATTGAATTCAAGACTACTAAGACCTATGCTGATTATGCACCCTGACTATACACTGATGACGGAGGTTCTTAGGGCCCCCGCTCTAGCTTCAATATGTTCTACGTGTGTGGCCTATTTACCCCCCTCCCCATTCTTCTTCCCCCCTCTCTCCCTTCCTCCCCGTGTCCTCCTCTTTATCTATTTGTTTCCAAATGTCTAATGCCTCACACTTTATATAAACGCTATGTTATTAAGCGATATCGTTATGGGGTTGCTCTTGATTTCAGATTTTGTAAATTCTACCGAACGTTACACAGTTTAAGATAATATAGATGAATCTGCTGATTTCTTTTTCCTGCAAACATTTACTGATGTTTATAATTAAAGCTGATAAGTCATGTGACTGTTGTATGCGTTCTATTTTTGATATGTATGTTGACATATTTGGAAAATGTTTTATATTATAAAATGAAAAATAAAGAATTAAAAAAAAAAAAAAGGGAGGTGGCTCTTAAAGTAGATATGCATCTGATTCGATTAGTGCAAAAATCTACATTACATTTGCCTTCAACATCACTGAATGATGTCACGGACAGGAGAGTGGATGGTTTTTAAAAAAACATTTTTTCCCTGTCTGGGGCAGTCATAAGGCCAGCCATGGCTTCAGCTTGGGTGGCAAAGGCAGTGGCTGCCCGGGCTGATGCATTAGAGGGGGATTTTTCAATAGCATCTAGAGAGCAAAATTCCCATGTAGTACATATAAAACAGGCTGCAATGTTCTTGGAAGAAGCAGCACTGGATATGAGTACTATTGCCTCCAGGGCATCAGCTTCAACAATCGCTGCTCGCAAAGCAGTTTGGCTACATATGTGGAAAGCTGATTCAAAATCTAAGAAGGTTTTGGAATATTTGCCTTTTTCTGGAGATATTCTTTTTGGTAAAGAATTGACAGATATTTTGGAGTCAGAAGCAGACTCCAAGAAGGTCAAGTTTCCTTCCACATACAATTTCAAACCTAAAGTTCCGGCTTTTCGGCTGTTTCGGTCTCAAGGCAAACCTAAAGGAAAAAGTAATGGCAGGCAGTCCCAATACAACAAGTCTGGTAAGACTAAAAAGCATTGGGCTACCAAAGGAACAGGTGGTTAAACAGATAAGCTATCAACTAAAAAGCATTGGGCTACCAAAGGAACGGGTGGTTAAACAGATAAGCTATCAGCATGATGGTGCAGGCCTCTACCTGTGGAATCCCAGGGTGGGGGGCAATTTCTTCAGTTTGCACAAATCTGGCAGCAGTCTACAAC
Organism: Pseudophryne corroboree; assembly: GCF_028390025.1. NCBI lineage: Eukaryota > Metazoa > Chordata > Amphibia > Anura > Myobatrachidae > Pseudophryne > Pseudophryne corroboree. Next base: position 203,159,653 of record NC_086452.1, on the reverse strand, counting down.
AAATGCCTGGGTGCAGGAAGCGGTATCTCTAAGTTATGCTTTTGCCTTCAAGAAGCACCCTCCTCAAAGGTTTTTTTTGTACCAGCCCGTCTCGGGTAGAGACGAAGGCCAGGGCTTTGCAAGAGTCAATTCAGAAATTGCTTCAGTCAGGAGTATTCATTCCAGTTCCTCCTGCGCAACGAGGACAGAGTTTTTACTCCAACCTGTTTCTAGTTCAGCACCTCAGTTTCATATGGAGACTTTACGTTCCATCATTTTGGCCATGGAACCATGGTATTATATGGTATCCCTGGATATACAGGATGCTTACCTACATGTTCCTATAACACTGTGCCATCAGTGCTATTTCAGGTTCGCTATCCTCCAACAGCATTTTCAGTTCCACGTCATACCTTTTGGTTTAGCCGCAGCCCCCAGATTATTTACCAAGATAATGGTGGTAATGGCAGTTTATCTCCACCAGCAAGGGGATAAGAATTTTTCCATACCGCGACGATTTAATCCTGGCTCAGTCACAGGAATTGCTCCTATGTCATCTGCAACAGACAATAACATGTCTGCAAAGGTACGGGTGGCTCATAAATTGGGCAAAATTTTCTCTGATTCCGTCACAGCAGATGACTCACTTGGGGGATATACAGGATTCAAGTCGTCAGAGAGTAATTTTACCTCTGAACAAGAAATCCAAGTCTATGATTCAGGACTTACTACACAGTCATAAGGTATCCATTCACGCAGCAATGCGTGTGATGAGACTGATGGTGTCAGCATTCGACATGGTGGAGTATGCACAGTTCCACTCGAGGCCTCTGCAGCAGCTGATTCTTGCCAAATGGAATGGGTTGCATCAGATGCTAAAAACACAGACTATGGTTCTTACGATGGAAGTAAGAAGGTCATTAGTCTGGTGGCTACAGACATCCCATCTGGAGAAGGGGAGGCCCTTTTGGATATCAGATTGGGAAATTCTAACAACGGATGCCAATCTCCAGGCTGGGGAGCAGAGCCAGAAAGGTGTTTCCAAGGGAAATGGACCAAGGAAGAAGGTTGCCTGGCAATAAATATATTGAAACTTCGGGCCATATACATGGTACTGATTCAGGCAAAGGACATTCTTTGGGGAAAACCAGTTCAGTTCTGCTTGGACAATGCGATGACAGTAGCATACCTCAACCATCAGGGAGGAACTCGCAGCTGAAAAGCGATGAAGGAGGTAAGTCGCATACTAAAGTGGGCAGAACTTCATCATCCATCCTTGTCTGCAGTGTTCATTCCAGGAGTCCTAAACTGGGAAGTGGATTTTCTCAGTCAAAACACCATTCAGGCAAGCGAATGGGCTCTACACCCAGAGGTCTTCTAGACCCTAGTAGACAAGTGGGGGTTGCCAGATATAGATCTCATGGCATCCCGTCAGAACAACAAAGTTCTCACATATGGGTCAAGAACAAAGGATCCCAGAGCAATCTTTGTGGAATCCCTGTCAGTGAGATGGGACTTTCATCTGGCTTATGTGTTTCCTCCAATCAACCTATTACCCGGGGTGGTGAGAAAAATTAAGCAAGGAAAGGGTGCCATGATACAAATAGCTCCGGCTTGGCCCAGAAGGCATTGGTTCACAGATCTGCAGAGAATGTTGATGGATGCTCCACTCCTGCTCCCTCAACGTCCAGATCTACTGATGCAGGGTCCTTGTTATCACAGACATCTGAATCGACTGTCCTCTATCCTGAAGTCAAGAGGATTCTCACAACAGGTAATTCAAATAATGCTCAGAGCAAGGAAACCTTCCTCAGCTCGCATTTATCACCAAATATGGCAAACCTATATTCATTGGTGCAGTGAACAGAAAATGGACCCTAAGTCTTTCAGAGTTTCCAGGGTCTGAACATTCCTGAAATAAAGGAATGGATAAAGGTTTGAAGGTGACTTCCTTGAGAGTGCAAATGTAAGCATTGACTGTATGGTTCCAAAAGAAAATTGCCAACTTACAGGATGTGCTTATTTTTTTCCAGGGAATGCTGCACATTCAACCACCTTTTGTTCCTCCTACAGTGCCTTGGGACTTAAATTTAGTCCTAAAGGCCCTTCAAGTTGCCCCATTTAAACCACTTAACAAATTGGATCTTAAATGGTTAACAGCTAAGGTTCTCTTTCTACTGGACATGGCATCAGCTAGAAGAGTATCAGATTTAGGGGCATTGTCATGTCGTTCCCCATTTCTGATTTTTTTATCCAGATAAAGCAGTTCTCAGAACTACCGCTGTCCAGAAAAAATAACAATCTGGACATACATATAACACCCACTAAGAAGGAGGAATGTGTGTGATCCTTATCAGGAGAGTGAAAAAATCTGTGGTCTTTACTTCATTAGAAAGGAACTTACATTTTATTCCTTTCACGAGTGCACATAAGGGTATCTTTAAACACTGTCCTCTCTTCTAAAGTGGGGGATATAGCTGTAGAGGAGAGGACAGTGTTTAAAGATACCCTTATGTGCACTCGTGAAAGGAATAAAATGTAAGTTTTCCTCCTTCTTAGTGGGTGTTATATGTATGTCCAGATTGTTATTTTTTCTGGACAGCGCTAGTTTCAGACGATTTGTTTGTTTTTCTCTGTCAGTTTTCAAAGTGTTGGATGTACTTTGTGTGTCTGAAACTTGCAGCCCATCTCATTTAGAAAGCGCAAGGTTGGCCTCATTACTATTGCATTTGGTAGTTCTCAGAACTAGATCTGGGTATCTTCCCTAGGTGGTGTATAAATTCCACCTTAAAGAAGAATTGTAGTCCCGGTTTTCCAGGTACTGGGCCTTTCTGTGGGAGATGCATCGCTGGACGTGATCCGTGCTTTAAGGATCTACGTGGATCGTACCAGTGCCATCAGAAAGACAGATTCTCTCTTTATCTCTATGGATTTCAGAAAAGAGGATAGCCTGCTGATAAGCAGATATTGGCAAGGTGGCTTTGAATGACGATTTCAGAAGCATATTCTCAAGCTGATCTCCCTGTTCCGGCTAATGTCTCTGCTCACTCTACTCGTAAGGTAGGTCCATCATGGGCAGCACAACGTGGTGCTTAAGTAGAACAGATATGTAAGGCAGCCACATGGTCTTCCATTAACACATTCATTAGACATTATGCCATGGATACCTTTGCCTCTCATGACACTGAATTCGGGTGGAGGATTCCCCTGTCCAATCAGGAACATCCCCACCACTAAATTGCTTTGGGAAATCCCAATGCTATCCTGTGGATAACCTGTGGACCCTGCCAGAGAAATATACGTTATGGCAATAACTTACCGTTGATAACGGTATTTCTCCAAAGTCCACAGGTTCCACAGAGAGTCTACCCTGACACACCTGATTTGAGGATCTTTTTACTCACTAACCTCTTCCTTTTTGTACAGAAGGGTGTGTATGTGTGTTCTTCTCACCTGATTAGGGCTATCTATGATGCTTCTGCCTTGAGCTTTGGAATACAACTGATTTGCCTGAGCCAGGAGGCGGGGATATATGGACGGGCCCGTTGCATGCTGGGAGGCCAAAAAGCTTTGACCAATTGGTGCAAATCCGCTGTCGCTTCATCCTTTCCCAATGTTTATCCTGTGGAACCTGTGAGCTTAGGAGAAATACCATTATCAACGGTAAGTTCTTACCATAACGTATATTTTACACATTCCGGCAGAGTCCCTCTTTTTACACATTACGGCAGACAGAGTCGCCGTTTTTACACATTACGGCAGACAGAGACTCACTTTTTACACATTATGGCAGAGTCGCCCTTTTTACATATTACGGCAGAGTCCCACTTTTTACACATTATGGGAGACAGAGTCACCTTTTTACACATTACGGCAGACAGAGTCCCACATTTTTACACATTATTGGAGACAGAGTCCCCTTTTTACACATTACAGCAGAGTCCCACTTTTTATACATTACGGCAGACAGTCCCCCTTTTTACACATTACGGCAGAAAGAGTCGCCCTTTTTATACATTACGGAGACAGTTCCCCTTTTTATACATCATGGCAGACAGTCAGGTTCCTTGGTGCAGGCAGTCAGGCAAATCCCAGGCAGGGAAGAAGGAGGAGGAGGGTGGGGGGATCGGGAGCTGCAGCAGCACACAGCAATTGGTTGCAGTGTCGCTGTAGCTGTCCCTCTGCTTCCATTTAGGCTGGCCACCGCTGCTGTGAATGCTGGGATGTGCTTCCCTCATCCCAGCATTCACAGCGGCGGTAGCCAGCATTTGTAGAAGGAGAGGGACAGCTGCAGCGGCTCCACCACTAATTATAGTGCGCTGCTGCGGCTCCCAAGTTCCCCACCCTCCTCCTCCTTCTCCACTCTCCCTGGAGCTGCTGCTCCTCTACTCGCTCAGGTGGCTTGTAATGAATTGGTTTGACTCATTACAATGCCACTGACTAAAGTCTCCTTGGAACGGGGATGCGGACAGTTGCACCCTCAGGGCGACTGCGCTGTGTGCCAGGCAGACCTGGCACACACGTAGTTACGGCCCTGTTCATGAAGACGCGATTTAAAGAGGAGTGGTACTAATCCTGGCTACATTTTGTTTCTACTGTGGTACTGTGTATTCCCACGGAGTCCATCCCTAACCAATAGCCAGGAGTTTTCCCACTCCTCCATTCTTCTTTCAAAAGTATCACTTTTGAGAATAAAGAGAATAAAAAAGAAAGGAAAAGATTAGAATTATAACAACTTTGTCTTAAAATTGCAAAAACAGCTATAACTTTACTCTAAAAACCATTTCAGTTCAAAGTCAACGTTATGGCCATTTGGACTATGAGTATTCAATTCATATATCCATCTCATCTCACTCTGAGCCAGGATTTTTTCAACCTTCTTGTTTTTCCAAGTAGCTTGGACTTGTTGTATCCCAAGAAATCTTTTGATTTCTCTCTCACATTTGTTATGTTTCTTACAAAAATGTTCTGACAAAGGGTGTGTAATTAACCCTTTCCTGATGTTGTATACATGCTCAGCTGACCTTTTTTCAATGGTCGTGATGTTTTCCCTATGTAAATGAGTCCACATTTACATTCTAAAAGATATATCACATTACAAGAATGACAACTGGTGAAATCCTTTAATTTATATTTTTTTCCGTTCACCTCGAATCCTACTGTTTTCTTCTCTATATTGGCTTTAGTAGTGGCTTTACACATTAGGCAGTCACCACAATGATAATATCCCTTATTTCTCGACTTTTTTAGGTTGAGTTCAGGGAAAATGAGTTGTTTAGCTATATGGAACCTAATTTTGTCATTTCCTGATAAGAAAAAGAACAGAAATGAGCCAATTAGAGAGTAATCACTATGGATGGCATGTTATCCATGCTTGAAAAAGTTTTTTTTAACCGAAACAAGTTGTTTGGATTTTCATGCTATTTATGGACACAGTACACAGAAGGGTACATTGTGCACTAAGTCTGAAAAAAGCCATCTGCAGTGGTGCCAATCTTTATAGCCCGGGACCTGCTTTGTCTTACAGCTAGCCCACCGAAGCCCCCAAATTGGGTGAGAGACTGAGGGTGCTGCATATAGAGATGAACCCTATGCACTGTGGGGTGGGGGTCATTCTGAGTTGATTACTAGCTGCATTTGTTCGCAGCGCAGCGATCAGGCTAAAATATGGCAGTTCTGCGCATGCGGCGCAATGCGCATGCGCGACGTATGGGCACAACGAACTATGTCGTTATGCACAGGGTCTAGCGATGCATTTCCGTTGCACTGCTTGCCGCAGAGTGATTAACATGAAGTGGGCGTTTCTGGGTGGCAACTGACCGTTTTCAGATAGTCTGCGGACAAACGCAGGCATGCCAGGAAAAACGCAGGCGTGGCTGGGCGAACGCTGGGCAGGTTTGTGACAACAAATCCGGAACTGATTAGTCTGATGTGATCGCAAGCACTGAGTAGGTTTTGAGCTACTCTGAAATTACACAAAAAAATGTTGCAGCCGCTCTGCGATACAACCGTTCGCACTTCTGATAAGATAAAATACACTCCCAGTGGGCAGCGGCATAGCGTTTGCATGGCTGCTAAAAAACTGCTAGCGAGCGATCAACTCGGAATGACCCCCTGTGTCGCTTTAATCATGGTACTGTGATATAAGGCAACACTGTGTCATTTTACTCATTTTTTCAGCTGCTATTGTATATAACTGCCTATGGTAGAAGAGTGCACCCTTGCACTTCAACATCTAATGTTTTAATGTTTTTTATCTTGTTTGATCATGGTATATGTGATAAAAAATAAAAATTTGTTTCAATATATTCAGGATCAAGGTATTCCTATTTGAGGCATCAAAGAAGTACAAGTGCCAACATACATACCTGAATTGTTTTTATTTGTCCTGATGTAACAAGTCCACTGTCATTGGCAATATCCAGGGTTTTCCCACTGCCATTCTTAATACTGATGGGAACCATACTATCCTTGGCCAGTAAGGCAATATTATTATGACTTGCACTTTTTTCTCCCTGATTTTCTTTAGGATGCGCATAATCATTGGAAACGGGGGGAAACGTACCCTAGCTTGACATTCCATACCAGGGAGAATGCATCTTTTCCTCCAGTCCCTGGTAGATGATATTCGGAGAAAAACAGAGGTACTTTTGCATTGAGATAGGAAGCCATGAGATCTACCTGAGGTTGACCGAACCTTTCCACGATACTCTGAGATATCTTGTCGTCTAACTACCATTCTCCTAGTGACACTTCCTGTCTGCTGAGAAAGTGTGCCACTATATTGTCCATTCCTGGTACATATAGTGCTGATAGAGATTTGAGATGACTTTCTGCCCATTGCAGAATCTTTGATACCTCTTTTAATAACAGCCAACTCTTGGTACCACCCTGTCGGTTTACATCGGCTACTACTGCCACATTGTCCAAAAATATCTTCAAATTACTCTCTACTAGTTGACTTTGGAAATACTTTATTGCATTCCAGACATCCCTCATCTACTTGTGATTCGAATAGAGCCTCATTTCTTGGGGATTACATCGACCCTGACAGTTTTCTGGCAATAATTGTGCTCCCCATCCTGTTGCACTTGCATGTTTTGTTAACACCAGGCAATGATGTTCTGATAGTGACATTTTTCTGTTGATCAACTCTGGATCTATCCACCAAGCCAGGGTATCTCTTGTGGTCTGATGTAGCCTTACACGGTAACCTAATGAGTCTCCTCTTCAACTGTACTTTAACATGTCCCATTGTAACTCTCTCATTCTCCATCTTGCACAAGAATTTACATCTATGGTGGAGGACATCATTCCCAAAAAATGCATTCCCATGCGCACTGTTATCTTGTTGCAAGTTTTTACCAAAGAAGCGAGATCTTGAATCTTCTTGCACCTTTCCTCCGTCAGACCTATCACATGTAGCCAGTATCCACTTGTACCCCTAAGAATTGTGTTTCTTGAGTCCGTACTAGCTGACTCTTCCAATTTATTATCCAGCCATAATACTGATGGGCACCCAATGTCCTGTCCAGAGCTTCTTTTACTATTTACCTTGATTCTCCGCAAATCAAAAGATCATCTAGGTATGCCCAGATTGCTCTACCTTGTCCTCTTAAGAAAGCTATGAGTGCAGAAAGAACCTTGGAAAACATTATTGGTGATGTCGAAAGCCGAAAGGAAGACAAGTGAACTGGTAATGCTTTCCCTGGATGCAGAATCTGAGGTATTTTTTGGATTGTCTGTATACTGGAATGTGCAAATAAGTATCTCTTAGATCTTCTGATACTAAGAAATCTCTTTTTACTGCCGACAGAATGGACTTCCGGGTCTCCATATAGAATTTGTTTACTCTCACAAATCTGTTGAGTTGCCTGAGATTTAAAATCATTCTGAATCCTTCCGTAATTTTCTTCACCAGGAATATTCAGGAGTAGAAGCCTTTTTCTTTACCTGTGACACTGCAACAGGTTCGACAGCTCTTGATACAATCAGATTTTTTAAACTGTTTTCTAAAGCTTTCATTTCCAAAGCTATAATCTGCATGTCTGATACTATGAACTTGTCCCAATTTGGAACCACTGTAAACTCTATTCGATACCCTTGAGATATCTCGTTCATTACCTATTTGTCTTGAACTGACTCCTGCCAATGGTTTACGAATTCCAGAAGTCTGCCCCCTACTGGCACAGATGTTGACATCTCACAATAGTCATTGCCTTTGACCACTTCTTTTATATGTTTGACGAAAGGACTGTCTCGTTGTCCCTGAAGAGTATCTGCTTCCGTAAGGGTGACCTAGTCTATAACTCCTTACTTCTCTAAACTGCTGTTTAGTAGATGGAATCGGATATCTATTCCTCCTGTCCTGAGGTAGTTTTGCCGACTTACCTCCTGTAATCTTGTTTATAATGGCTTCCAGCTTAGATTCAAATAACAGAGAACCTTCAAAAAGGTAGAGACACAAGCCTATTTTTGGAATGCATATCTACAGCCCACGACCGAAGTCATAAGACCTTTCTTGCCATTACTCCTGCAGCCATAGATTTTGCTGCAAATTCTAAGACATCCAGAGAAGCTTCACATAAATACTCAATACCCTTGAGTATTATGACTAAATTTCTTTGTAAGTATTACCTTGAAATTCTCTCTTCCAAATCAGTCAACATCACTAATCCTCAAATTCTCAAAACTCTCAAAACTCTAGCTACTGAAGTGACAGCTACTCCCGATTTTAATGATACTGCCAAAGACATGTAATTTCTTTAATGCATTTTCCATGTATTTATTCATGCCATCTCTAAAAGAGTAGTTGTTTTTGAAACCATCTCTGCCACCGCAACATCACTATTGGGTACAGCACACCAATTTGTAAACTGTTAGTCACTAATAGGGAACATCCAGTCAATTCTTTCAACATTTTTTAAAAAGAAGATATTTAGTGCCCTAATAAAGCAGCCCAATGTGAACTATTTAGTGATGATAGGTGTCACCTTACACCCAATTTGAAAACAAATAAATGAAAATATCACCAAACCGTCCTTAGGCGCTGACAAAATTCAGATTTCTAAGGTAATAGTCCTTTTCCTGGAGGATTGGTGTGTACCCAACTCTTAAACCTCCAACATGTAAAACAAATGAAAAATAAAAACCACAATCGTATAATACTGTTGTATATAAAATACTATTGAATAAAATACTCCTATGGTAGATGCAAGTTGTACCCATACCGTGATATTGTCTACTTGTTGTAGACAAATTTTGCATAAACAGGAGAAGGTTCAATCCTTATTGGAATATCAGCCTCTTCATTTCTATGTCTCCATAGTGTTAGATATCATACAGAAGATGGAAACAGATATAGTGTAATACTGCTTTTTAATAATACAACATAGAATAGAGAATGACTGGACTCTCACCATTGGGAATGTCTACCTTATAGCAGACTAACAAGACATGATTTAAAAGTATACCAGGTGTCCCCAGCTCCTTGAAATTCCTTCTATGGATCCGTTCCAGGCACCTCCAAGACATACAGGATCAAGCCAATTCTTTTGACATTACCTAACCTTTTGTCAATATTCTGCCAGTCTTTAGATATAATGTCTTTTAACGCTTTATGTACTGGAAAGTATTCCTCTTGACTGTCTTCAGACAACACATTTTCATTAGATTCTTCCACAGGCTCCTTATAATTCATAGTCTTGAATATAATTTTTTAATAGACTATCCACAATGTCCAGGTTAAACCTCCTGACATCCTCCTGCAGCTCCTCTGAGCTTGTACTAGAAGCAGCCTGATAATCATCCTCATAATCAAGATCAGGTGACACTGATTCAACAACAGAGTCTAGGCTAGCCAGAGACCTGCAGTAGATCTTGTGTACACATGGTGAGATTTATCTGTCCAATCTGTCTGGTGAGGACAAAAATCTGGCAATGGATGAGAGCAAATGACAATCAACCATTTTCTCCCAAACACTGGAAAATGGATTAAAACTATTGATTTAACACATTTTTCCAAACAAACTGATTAAACCTAATTGTTTGAACAACCATTGTCTATTTTCCAGTGGTTGGGAGCAAATGGTCTGTTGTCATTTGCTCTAATCCATTACCAGATTTTTGTTCTCACCAGACAGATTGGACAGATAAATCTCACCATGTGTACACACAGGTTCCCTGGAGTTCAGATAACTGTTCATGAGTAACAAAAGATTTCTTCATCCATTTAAGCAATTCATGTAATTGTTTAGACTGAATAGGAGCAGGTGCATCACTTTCTACACAATCCTCACAGAACTTAACATTTCCCTTAGCAAAGAAAACTTTATCAAAGGCAGCACATTGCATAACCTTATGCTATACTGTCACTGCTTAGGAAACAGGAAAAAAGGAGGAAGGGGAGGAGTGGAGCTATATACCTGAAGTGGGTGGTCCCCGACATGTGAAAAAAACTACCTGTCTAGTGCTAGGGGAATGGGATGTTATCCCAGAGCAAGGGCTGCCTCGAAGTAGCATAAGGAGAAAAATAACTATAATTCAATGACCTGAATAACTGAATAAAATAACCATAAATTAATGAACTAAAATAAGTGACAGAAATGGAGGTGGGAAGACAAAAACTTTTGCGTACCTAAAAACCTTGGAATAGCAACATTGATAACAGAAGGAAAACTTTAAACCCATCTTGCAATGAAAAAGTGATTATACTGGTGACACCCCAAAAACAAAAACAACATTGTGCAGACACCTCATATGTGTTTTGAAAGAGCTACTAAGCTTCTAATTATTTTTAATATGTTACATCTAACTCATTGATAATTTATTAACTGGAAAATTTAAACCCGGGTACTTCAGCTAGTATATATAGTAGTGGAATAGTGGTGGAAGGCAGGTATAGTGATACTAGGTTTCTTACCTATGTATTTGAATACCCCAGGAATATTGTGTTGGTTCTGCTGAGAGCTTTTAATTTGGGTTAAACCGGATTAAGGTCCTGGGGTGTGATAAGAGAGGGTGGGTCCTCCATCTATTTAGGCCCAGTTCGGGGCTTTGGGTTTTTAGTCTTACCGAAGGCTAATTAGGGCTTTCAGCTGTATGAGTGTGTTAAAAAGGCTGTCAGCCTGATCATTGGTTTCTTACACTGCTGGGGGGAAAAAAAGGAGAGACTGTGGAATCTCTGTGAGATAAACCTGCTCTTGAAATGCAGTGAGCTGTGCCTGGTAAAAACTTCAGATATTGTTTTTTTTAGTATTATTCTTTGTGTAATTAGCACTGGTTGGAAAGGTGTTATTTTGATGTTTTTTCTATTTTTTGCACAATAAGATTGGTTGAGGTCAGTTGCACCAAACCAACGGACTTGTATGATCTCTCAGCTGCTGCATCCTGCAGTGTCATCTACACCAGGCGATGGTACCTGTTCCCTTGACTTTGTTACAATGTGTATATCTACTGCATGCTACACTTATACACTTAAAACAACATGTACTCCATCCTCCTATCATTCCTGGGATTAGTCATCTTTAGAAACTAGAGTAACAATCCCTGGAATTACAGGTGTTATTTTACATACCACATCGCCCCCTCCTACTTCTCAAGAATACATGTATGGACTACTTGTTAGCATAGGAGCCAGATTTGTAGGTGGGAACATTAGCAGTTGTTGCTATGTAAAAGTGGGTAACATATCAAACATGAAGCCACTAATAATACTACAACTCTACTTAAAAAATGACATGCAGAATTTACAGAAAAATACAACTACACTTGTCCATGCATAACTGCTGCTGAATACTGCATAAAGAGACATGGTATTGAAAAGTTGTCTACAATACAGCATGTAAGAGAAATTCACAATTGCATACAGGATTGAAATGTGACAATAGTACTATATATTACTGAGATATGAAACTACATTTATAGAATTAAATATTTATAAATGTACAATGAAAAAAAGAATGAGGCATAAAGTAAGTTAACATTTAATATCAACTGTCTTTTTATAAAACTGCCCATCTTACCAAATTAATTTGCCTCTTCAAAATAAATTTAATATCCCCTCATATTCAATTGAAATACATGTTCCATTCCATCCAGCCAGTGCAAACTGACAAACCGGTGTACAGTTACATGTCTCAGACATTCTCCTGTTTAAATTTGTCTTCTCTTCCCTCAGGTAGATTTGAGTGCATTCCTACCAAGAGATCCAGTGTTATGTATGTTTATAGGTGCTGCTATGTCGCCATGACAGTCCCGGAGGGCGGTAGATACACCCCATACCTCTTCCAAACTTTCATACATATGTTGGGAGCTGTCTGCATTGAGAATGTTGTGCCCCAATAAAGCCTTGCATTTACTAAACCTTTAATATGTTTTGTACATTTTTCCTCTTTATATTGGCATGCAATTGTGTGACACTAATTTACACTGTGTATATCTAACTGTGCAGAACCATGTAGTAGAATGTTGGCAACATGCATAAATGATGATTTAAAAAAAAAAAAGGCAAATAACTCCAGCTAATTTCTCTATGCATGACAAAGTGTTGGGAGGAATTTAAAATAATTTAAGTTGAAACTCTAACACATTTAGTCAGTAGCCGCAGAATCAAGAAGATTGCTTCTATTTTCTGAACAGAAAAATAGATTTTAGTTATGTGGGCGGTCGGTAAGTTCAAAAGTAACTGGCCCATTTCTTAGCACAAACAGACAAAAATTACATTGACCAATTTGTGTCCCCCAAGGAACAACATTTGCTTTTCCTTTAGATACTCTGTCTCTGCTTATATTGATTAAAGAGATTTAGAGCACTGTGAAAACTTACTCCACCTGTGTTTTATAATCATGTGGATTAGTTCTCTGAGCTGTACTGTGTCAAAAACTAACTGGAGATCTAAATAAATATGCTTCTCTCCTTTTCACTTCAAAGGCTGTTTGTGCCACATCCTCCAATATGACAATTAGACTTGGCCATCACTGTTGTTCCCTGCAAGCTTTGGTTTTAGGTAATCAATTTCATCTCTTCAGCTAAGCCACTCAGTACAGGTGGGAGAACTTGCCACTCAACATGTCTTTTTAGTAATAATATGAATTCTAGTGATGCTGTCTCTTTTATGGGGATGTGCTGTAAACAAGCCTGAAATAGCTAATTAAATTAATATTGGATGGCACAACTTGATTTTTCTCACATATAAGTAAATGATTACAGTTATTTCTACTTTTCTGTTACAGGCAGAGTTTGCTTAGTATACTAAGGTTGGTTGCCTATAATAAGTATAATAAATTATTGTGAAGGATGCAATAAGTGCTTTCAAGGTCGCTGAACCATTCTTCTTTTGATAATGTGTACTATAGTCTGTACTGCATGAATCTCATACATAGACATGATTTTTCAGAGATTTCATAATTAATGGACAAGTGGAGGGATTGAATTATGCTGAAATATAAAGCTTTTCAAAAGAGTTTTATTTAATGCAGTGGTTTTCGGTCCTCAGGGCCCCAAATAGTTCATATTATCCAGGTCTCACAGAATTGTAAGTAAAATAATTAGCTTCACATGTAGATCTTTTATAATGTGTTAGTGAGTAATGAACACACCTGTGCATCTGCTAAGTGACCTGGAAAACGTTACTTGTTTGGGGTCCTGAGGACCGAGTTTGAGAACCACTGATTTAATGCATACAGGTAGTATCAAAAAGCAAAACTTGTAGATCTCAAAGATTGAGTCCCCAGCAACATATTGTTTATTGATAAGTCTCAGTAAAGTATTTTGTTGATCTGTCCTTCCATCATACAATTCTGTATCTTTATATATTGCACCACATTGAACTACTATGCTCTGATGTGCAGTGGTCAATGCATGACTTACAGCTCCAAAACCTTGTAGATGACTTTTGTTGACCTTGAGTGAAATGGTTAAATGCTACAAGCTGTCTCTTAACTGAGTGTTATTGTGCATGACTCATCAGTCACCAGAACATCACATGTCTGAATTACCAGACTTAAAGGTCAGGCTGATTAGACTGCAGGCACATGTTGTTTATTTAGCTCTATAAAAGGGTCTGTATATGCCTAAGCCAATCACTGTGTTATTGGAGCATGACAGTGCTGTACAGCTGTACAATACTTAGCCCTGGAGAGACTGATAACTTCCTAGCCAAGTAGGTGAGTTTCTGCACAGTCCCTGTCCCTGAACTATAGTAGTTTATATATTAATTGGTATGTTAAACCAACATGTTGTTTGTACTATTATGCTGGGACTTACTCCCTACCATTACCCAGTTGGTGGTATTTCCAAGCGTCAAATGATAGCAGGACAGTGAAAGAAGAGAAAAGACTCATTTGCTGGTGCACTCTTTTACAATATAATTTTATTAAAACATTAAATATTTATTGATATACTTTAAAAGTGTTTTACCACCTTTCCCACATCCACTACACACCTACTACCTTGTAGGCATCTGCCAATAGTTTTTGCATAATTTGGCATTAATACAGTTACCATTATGAGTCACAAAGGAATAGTAAACTTATATACACATAAACATATAAACGTGATGTCAAAGGAAGACTACAGCACACACATATACATGTGTATATGTGTGTATATATATATATATATATATATATATATATATATAATACAAAAATATCCTTATCTTGCGCTCGCAGAACCAGCAGCACTACAGGCGAGACCTCTGTTGCCGGATCTCAGACAAACATAAGATAGAAAACACAAATCCTGAGCGCGCTCTGTTTGATGTATAGATATAGCGGAAGTCCTTCCAAGTAGGTGTATCTTATACTATGGATAATTGGATTTCTTGGGTTCCTGCAGTGGATAACCCCTCAACAGAAAGTCACCCAAACAAATGGCCCAAGGCCAATTAGAATAAAATATTTAATGACTGACTGTCATTAGTCAGTATTCCAGTTAGGAAAATTACTCCCTTCGCCAAGCGCACACCTTGCTAAGGTGAGGGAGTGTTTACATCTACCTACTGGATTCTGCTGTCAGAGTTATCAAAATCCATGTATAACCTGTTGTAAAAAAATTCTCATGTCAAAGACTTTTATGAATTCTTTTTGTATTAAATATTTTATTCTAATTGGCCTTGGGCCATTTGTTTGGGTGACTTTCTGGTGAGGGGTTATCCACTGCAGGAACCCAAGAAATCCAATTATCCATAGTATAAGATACACCTATTGGAAGGACTTCCGCTATATCTATACATCAAACAGAGCGCGCTCAGGATTTGTGTTTTAATATATATATATATATATATTCAGGCGCAGAAATTAACTAATTAAAACTTTAAACACACCGGTTGATGTACTGGTCACAATTAAATAAACAAATGCTGCTCCCAATTTGCTGTCTGAAAATAAACTACAGTAGCAACCATAGATACATGTATAAGAGAGCTCATGAATATTTTAAATATTCATTACTTAATCAAAAAGTTATAAAAACAATTAATATTCGTGAATATGCACTTTAGCTGGATAACACATCCGGTTTGATATTAAATAATAAATTGATCCAGAGTTATTGGTAAGTTCATATATACTGTAGATATAAATATAGCCAAAGATTGGATAGCTGTATTGCTCTTACCCACCCTTAACTTTATGATCAGCGTTGCACTCTACCTCCTATGCATAAGCCGCTACATTGATTATTATTATTATAAAGTCCATCAACTGAATTGTGGTTTTAAAGTCTGTATTCAGCAGTACCTTTATACCCTGTCCATGCACAGACCATGGGTAAAGGCAGCGTCCATGTGTTGCGGACCACAGTGCTTATAACCAATGCTTCAGGCTTATGCTTGCAGCCATTGAGTCCACAGGTAAGGACCGTGATGTCCAGGATCCGAGCCCGATGTGTGCGTTCACCAGGCGGGGTCCGGCTGTATCAACGTGGCGTTTTGATGGTGAAGTCCGTGGCCAGGAGGGAGTGCGCTGCTGCAGGTGGGGAGCTCAGAAATCAGCTAAGAAGTATACAGAGGTTTCCAATCAAGTGTAAAGATGTCCCTTAACGCGTTTCTCCATTCTTTTGCTCTAATGGTTTCATTAGAAGGAATTGTTTTCCTGGGCACACAGTATTTAACAGAAGCTTCCTCCAATCAATTTCTCACACTCACTTTAAGAGATGCATATTAAATGTAGTGACCAGCACAAAAACCAGTTAACAATAAAATCCAAATATATTTTTCTCATTATAAGAAGAAACATTATCTAAAGCTCAATATATCTGTTGAGCATCTATATATATATATATATATATATATATATGTATATATATATATATATATATATATATATATACATACATATACATACACATATTTTATATTCTATAATTTAAATTATATATTTAAAATATTTAAAAATGGCAACATGTATAGACTGAAGAAAACTAACAACTAGATACATCTAAATAACAAATGGACATATAAAACCATAGACATCATTATGGCAGACATTCCCTAATGGTTAGGGCAGCTGAGTTGCAATATATCGTCCTGGGTTGAAGTCCCGTGCAGATCAGCCTTTTAAATTTTTTTAGTTAACTACGCATCCAATTATTGTATACGTCTAAGATTGGATACATCTAAGTAACAAATGGACATATACAACCATTGACATCATTATGGCAGACATGGCCTAATGGTTAGGGCAGCCGACTTGCAATATATCATCCCGGGTTCAAGTCCCATGCAGATCAGTTTAATAAAAAAAAAATTCAGTTAACAATGTATCAAATTATTGGACACATTATAAATATTCACAATATGTTATCCATCTGTTACTTAGTCATATAACCGTTCGATATAGCCCATAATATGGATACTATAGTGGACTGAAGAGCTCACTCATTTTAGAAATCGATACATACAGTATCATGATCCATATTAATCAGATATCTCACATTCAAGGTATCAGTTTTAGACTATTAGATTCAAAGTGGAGAATCAACGGCATGGATAACTGAAGACACCAACTTGTGTCTTAGTTCTCCGATGCTACAGCGAGCGTATGCCCACCGCACCTATCTTTTTGAGTCATATAAACTGATTAAGCGTATTCTATAAGGACCCACAAATTTGGAAAACAAAACATTAATAAAACACAGTAAAATGGTTAGAATAAAATGTTGCTGTCCAGGATAATTTTGAGCAAGAGGACCAGCAGACCATATGAGAAAATAAGTATATGCATACAAAGCTACCTTAAGTATGTGTGAACAATACCACTACCTACAGATGGACTACAGCAGAAAATAGGATTCTCCAGTACCACATTAGGGACATACATCAGATATTAATTAATTCAAGATTATCATTTAAACCCAAAAGAGACAATGTTCCCATAGAGAAGATCCAAAAAGCTTCTCTTTTACAGAGTCTACTGAACCTATCACCACCTCTCTCTGTGGTGGGTATATGCGCAGTGCCTGTATGATTAAACACTCTATGTCTCCCTGGTGTTTAAGTCTAATATGTGCTGCCAAACTATGTGTCTTCACACCTTTAATTGCATTTTGTCTGTGCTCCAGGAATCTTTCGTTCAACTTTCGGGTTGTAAGACACACATATTGGATACCACATATACAAGTTATTAAATAAATAACATAAGTGGTTTTACAATCAATATGGTCAAAATTTCGAAGCCAGTACCGTAAGTGGTAGAATGAAAATGTGTACTCATATGTCCTATATGTTTGCAAGTAATACATTTTATACGACCGCACCTAAAGCAACCGTTTTTCAGAGGAATAGTACTAAGCCAAGTTCTGTGCATCAACATTGAAACTGCTCCTCTGTAGTGGCTAGGAGTTAGGAATCTTTGTAGATTCCTAGCCTTTTTTTAAATAATTTGAGGTTATTCCCCCAGTGAAAGTGCTAATATTTTATCGGCTTTCAAAATACACATTCTTTTTTATCAAATACTTGATTGCTTTAGAGCTGGAATTAAACTTGGTTATAAATCTAAATTCGGAATGCTCTAAAGGACAATTGGATTTAATCTTATTGTTTATTAACAGAAGATCTCTATCAGCAGATCTAGCCTGCTCCTGTGCTTCCTTTAGAATATTCTCTGGGTAGTTCTGTTCAAGAAGCGCTAGAGAAAGATTGTGAGCTTGCTGGTCAAAATCTATGATATCAGAACAGTTTCGTCTGTGTCTCATATATTGACTTTTAGGGATATTTCTAAGCCAAGGTTGGTAATGGAAACTATGATAGTTTAGAAATTTATTACAGTCTACATCCTTTTTAAAAGTGGGAGTGATGTGGTTACCATTTTTCACTTCAAGGGCAATATCCAGAAAGGTGATTTTTGTGTCATGAATAGTGCTAGTGAGCTTTAAAACGAAGTGATTCTGATTTAGATAATCTATAAAAAATTGTGCAGAACTAGGATCACCCTTCCAAATAAAAACATATCGTCTATGTACCTGCCATAGAGCACCAAGCTTGCCCCAAATATACTCAGCCACATGAATGTGTCCTCAAACTGGCCCATGTACAGATTGGCAAAGCTAGGGGTGAACTTGGGGTGCCCATGGTGGTACCAAAGACCTGCAAATAAAACTGTGCATTAAAAGTGAAATAATTATGAGTGAGAGTGAAAGTGATTGCATCCAACACAAATCTACGTCTAGTCTCACTCAGATCATCATCAGAGAGAAGAAAACTTTCCACTGCCTCCACTCCCTCTGTATATGGAATATTTATGTAGAGTGACTCTACATCACATGTAATAAAAATATAATTTTCTTGCCATTTTATGCTGGAGAGTAAATTAAAAAAATGCACTGAGTCCTTGATGTACGACCTGAGCGAGAGTTCATGTGGCTGTAAAAATGAATCAATAAATGCAGACAAATTAGTAGTGAGGGACCCTACTCCAGATATTATGGGGCGACTGGGGGGTGCAGTGAGAGATTTGTGAATTTTTGGTAGGTGATAGTATGTGGGTATTACAGGATGTGAATTAAACAAAAAAGTGTATTCCTGTTTGGATATTGCCCCATCTGCGAGTGCTCTCTCCAGAAGCAATTTGAGTTCAGACACAAATCCGGACATGGGATTATAATACAGTTTAGAGTAGAACTTACTATTATTAAGCTGTCTATAAGTTTCTTCCTCATAGGCACCTCTATCCTGAACAACTGTCCCCCCCCCTTTATCAGCATTCTTGATGATAATTGAGTCATCTCTCATTAAACTTTTTAGAGCTTTCCTTTCATTTCTATGTAAATTGTCCCTCACTTTACCTTTTTTCCCCACATATATCTCTTAGGCCATCCAAGGTCAAAGTATAGAAGGTCTCGATCATACCACTTTTATGTTGCATGGGGTAGAACTCAGACTCTTCTAAAACTGTTCCTTTCCACTTTCTTTAGATCAAACAAATTGACTGTCCTGTAATTCTCTTGTTCCAGCTCTACCAGGGTGTCTAAGGCTCATTGATCTGTTTTGTCCAAAAGTATTGGGGAAGTGATTTCCTCTTATTTTTTAGGATTTTATTAGCAAAGTACCTTTGCCTGCACAGATCTCTTGTAAACCTGTTGAGCTCAATAAAGAGTTCAAATAAATGTGGTCCTTGTGCTGGTGCATAATTCAGTCCCTTTGCATTGATTGCTTTCTCACTCTTACTCAATACTCTTGAAGACAAATTAAAGAGTTCCCTGTTTCTCAATCTTTTCTTGAACTTTTGGAAGTGTTTTTTGTTTCCTCCTCTACATCCTCTAATTCTAGGCCCTTTCTTTTGGGTGAATCTTGGTTCAACACTGAGAACCTGTTCTGATTCTTCCAAATTGGATATACAGTAGATCCTGCTCTAAAAAAGTGGAAGCAGAGGAGGAACCTTGCAATTCCCCAGTGGGCTTGGGGAAATAGTCCTTATTTTTGGGTCTAGCACCCCTGTGATTGTATTCCATGCTAGATCAGTCAACTTGTGGACCACGAGTTCTCATGGTGCTCTTTGGACTAAAAGTTCTTATTTATTCCAATTTCTCACCCTGGTTCCTCTGCTACACAGATTTTATGTTTTTAGTAAACCTGGTTTTGTTTGGAGGCTGTCTAATTTCCTGATAATCAGTATAACTTTCTTGTCCTGAGTTAATTCAAAATCTCCTATTATAATTTCTCACCTCATTTTTTGCATAGTCCTGATGATCTCTAATCAGTTTTTTGTTCTTTGTAGATATTAACTGCTGTTCAAATGTCTCAATCTTTTGATTTAGTTGGTAATCCAGGTCCTTAAAATCTGTCCTCACATTAAATGGTTTGAGCAAATTTTGGATTTTTTCTATCTCTAAACCTTAGTTTCACAATATTCAATTAGTAGATCTATTAAGGAGAAAGAACACTCATCCAAGGCTTCATTCCACTTTTTAGTTAAATCGACATTATCCTTGAAAGAGCAGGATTTTAATATTCCTAATCCTCTCGGGATCATTCTCTCACTTTTGTATTTGGCTAGAAGCATCTTGTCTAACCAATGACGAGTCTCCATCTTCAATAACACTTCCAGTCTAAAGAATAATTGACGCATGTTTAGTGGATTAGCTTCCCCAGAAACATTATCTTTGCTCAAAGTATTGTAAAACAATAAATGTATCCTCATATTTCTTTCATTAATCGTCTCACGTGTTCTAGCCAGTTCCTGTTGCTTGTGATATTACCTACTAGTTCCTGCACCTAGTGAGCTTGTCACATGGTCGCTGTACCCTGAACATTTCCCAGTCTGTCTGTTCCTGAGTTCTGGTTCCCTGCCCTCATGAACCTGCAATCCTGTATCCTGCCTCAGTCCTCAGTGTGCTGTTCCTGCCAGTCCTGCTCCTGTGCCCAGCTGGATTCTGCCCAGCAGCTGTGTCCTCTGTTTATCCCAGCTCTGTGTCCCAGCCTTTCCAAGACCCTCCAGTTTAACTTCTGTGTCACCTTCAGTCTGTATCCTGTTACAGCAAGTCCTGTGACACATCCTCCGGCTATGCTGCCGCTGCTGTATTGCTGCTATCCCCATCTGCCTGCGGTTCTCCCCTGTTTCTGCTCTCGCATCACAGCCACTGCTCACAGCAGCCTCCACAAGTGGTCTTGCTTGCTGGAGCCGGGTGGACGCTGCTGTGAGCGGCGGCTGTGATACACCCTCCAGCACTGCTCTCCCTGTCTGCCCTCAGCTCTCCCCCCTCTCTGCTCCCGCATCTCAATTTGTCTTTTTTTGGCCCCGTTTTCGACACAAGCACACGGATCAGCAGCTATTCCGCCATTCCACGTGCTTTTCGACAAGTCAAATTCCTTGACTTGTCGAATAATTTGGGGTTAGATTGAATAGGTCAGAACCCCTTCTTTTCAACAGACGGCAGCTTCTGACTTCAATTAAATATACCCCCAGTCATGGTTCTGTGCACAGCCAGCCTATGTGTCTGTGATCACCTTTTGTAGTAAACTACATTCATTTCCGCGGTGCCTTTAACAACAAGTCTGCAGCTACCTGTTTCTGATACACCTGGACCAGTTCTCAAGTCACAGCTGTCAGGTCTGTGGTTTTGTCTGTCCCCGGAGGGGGCACTAGTGGGTCAGTGGTGGTGCAATGGAGAAACCGAGGAGGCTGTAAAGATTCCTGTGCAACAATGTTTATTAAATGCACAAGGATTATAACAGAAATAGAAACAATTGAACTTGAAATAATTTGGTACAGGAAATGCTGACAAAGGTAATATAAACAGTCACAGATATTCGGTTGGTCTGGGAACCAGTGCAGTAATAAAGGCAATGAACCAGTCTGGAAACTGATAGTAATCACTCCCACAGATGGATTGGAACCTAGCAATAATTCTCCACACAGTCAATAGTAATGCAAAGTCCACAACCAAGCAAGGTTTAAGCAGGAGACTGCATGAAATGCACATGAAGAGGTTGTATTAAGTGCCAGATGTCATAGCACAATGCAGCAAGCAAGTTAACCATACACAGATGAAAACAATAGATAGCACCTGGAGAGAAGTCTCTACTGCAAATGGTGAAAGCTGACTGTAGCAGAAGCTGGAGCTGATGTAATGCTGGGACCTGTAGTTCCACAGGAATGCTGGAACCGGGAGATCACAGAAAATAGGAGATTGCTTGAAACAGGAGTCTGAACACTGGAGACTGGAAAAAGGAGTCTGAACACTGGAGACTGGAAAAAGGAGTCTGAACACTGGAGACTGGAAAAAGGAGTTTGAACACTGGAGACTGGAAACAGGAGTTTGAACACTGGAGACTGGAAACAGGAGTTTGAACACTGGAGACTGGAAACAGGAGTTTGAACACTGGAGACTGGAAACAGGAGTTTGAACACTGGAGACTGGAAACAGGAGTTTGAACACTGGAGACTGGAAACAGGAGTTTGAACACTGGAGACTGGAAACAGGAGTTTGAACACTGGAGACTGGAAACAGGAGTTTGAACACTGGAGACTGGAAACAGGAGTTTAAACACTGGAGACTGGAAACAGGAATGGGAACCAGGAGATGCTATGCAGCAATGCAAGGCGTTGTCCAAGGCGATGAGACTGACCCAGGAACTGGAGTTTATACCCCTTGGTCTGTGATGATTGGATGCTGTATCCCTGTGAGAACACACCCCGCTGGATTGGGTGTTCAGATCAGCTGTGAGTTAGCTGGAGTTAATGACTCACCAGGAGGGTAATTCTGTAGACAGTTACTGCTATGCACTGCTGGTTGCTGGCTGGGCTCAGTAGTGCATCGGGAGTAAGTGCTGTTAACTAGAAGCACTGTATACTTCAGGCTGCTGGCTGAAACCAGTAGTTTACCAAATGATAGTACTGGTGGGGTGGAGCACAGTGAGCTGTAGGCTGCAGGAAACTGAAGACTGGAACTGGAACTGGAACGGAACTGAACTGGAACGGAACTGGAACTGAACTGGAACGGAACTGGAACTGCTGGGACCTGTAGTTCCACAGGTCCAATTCACAGGGGATACTCTGAAGGCAGAGGACTGAAGCCAGGGGATGCCTGTTCATAGGAAGTGATGCGATGGAGAATGCAGATTCCTGACAACAGTTTAGCCACTCTATTGTATTATATAATTTCAAGCCACGACCAAATCACAATTCATACAGCAAAAACATGCAGTTGTTTACCATTCAGTCAGCTCTAAACCTGAGTTTAGTTCACACTCTGCTCCTGATTGCTTCCACAGTTAACCATTGCCTTGCTGTGATTCCACCACACACTCAGCTCTAGATTGTTTTACAGTTAGCTCCTGTCCTACTGTATATCCAGTTATCATCAAGTCCTGCTGTCTTCAGTCACATCAGCTTAGTCTGCCTTACCTTGCCAAAGTCTGTTTGTTGTTAATCCCAGCCTTGTCCAGTTATCCTGCTGCTACACTCCAGGTTATTACGTTGTGGTCTCCAGCCTATTTTGTGAGACCTCACTGCTAGACATTTAAGTCCAGACAGTATCTCAAGTCAACAAAGTGAATAGAAACAACCTTGCGCTATTAAAACATCAAATAGCAGCAAATCTCAAACACAAAAGAGTACACCCGGTATTCTGGAATAAATATGGTAAAACAACAAGACAAGGCTTGAAACTAGAGATGAGCGGATTCGGTTTTACTCGGTTTTACTCGGTTCTCAAAACGGCATCTTATTGGCTATCCAAAACACGTGACATCCGTGAGCCAATAAGATGCCGTTTTGAGAACCGAGTAAAACCGAGTAAAACCGAATCCGCTCAAAGTTGAAACTAGCACTATTATCAAGCTTATTTTATATGTAAGTATTAAATCCAAAGTGGAATGTGAACCACACTGGGAGGGAGAAGTGTATTCAATCTTCCTTAATAGTTGTAAAGCTGGTGTTCTTTTCTAATTGGAATGGAACTTACATTGGGTTCCTTCCACGAATGCATGTAAAGGTATCTTTCACACTGTCATCCCTTCCACACTTGAAAACGGCAGGAAATATCATAAAAGGATAAAACTTACATAAAGTTTTTGTCACAAGTACACGTAGCAGTATCTTTCAATCTTCCGGTCACATAAAAATGGGTCACCTTGGAGTTTTCCAAAAGGATCATTTAATGGTTAAAAAGTTCCACATAAATTCACAACAATAAAACAGGGGATACCAATGTGTGGCGATTACCCTTGGAGCATACTGGGTTTTTAAAGGACTCAAAACACGTCCTGGCTGCAGACTCGGATCCGTGGCATAGATAATTGAGAAGTCCAAGTCCTCCTAGGTAATTCTCCGACATGGCAGTTAGTCCCCACACAAACGGCTTCATACTTTCCCCTTTGTCAAGAAGTGCCGTCCTTGCTGGCTAAACAGGGATTTTATCCCTCCTCAATTGTGTCACATGACATAACTTCAATTAAAATCCCCCTGGTTATCATACGTATCACACATATTATTAGTGATGTGCACCGGAAATTTTTCGGGTTTTGTGTTTTGGTTTTGGGGTCGGCTCCGCGGCCGTGTTTTGGATTCGGACGCGTTTTGGCAAAACCTCACCGAAAATTTTTCGTCGGATTCGGGTGTGTTTTGGATTCGGGTGTTTTTTTCAAAAAACCCAAAAAAACAGCTTAAATCATAGAATTTGGGGGTCATTTTGATCCCATAGTATTATTAACCTCAATAACCATAATTTCCACTCATTTCCAGTCTATTCTGAACACCTCACACCTCACAATATTATTTTTAGTCATAAAATTTGCACTGAGGTCGCTGGATGGCTAAGCTAAGTGACACAAGTGGCCGACACAAACACCTGGCCCATCTAGGAGTGGCACTGCAGTGTCAGGCAGGATGGCCCTTCAAAAAAATTGTCCCCAAACCGCACATGATGCAAAGAAAAAAAGAGGCGCACCAAGGTGGCTGTGTGACTAAGCTAAGCGACACAAGTGGCCGACACAAACACCTGGCCCATCTAGGAGTGGCACTGCAGTGTCAGGCAGGATGGCCCTTCAAAAAAATTGTCCCCAAACAGCACATGATGCAAAGAAAAAAAGAGGCGCACCAAGGTCACTGTGTGACTAAGCTAAGCGACACAAGTGGCCGACACAAACACCTGGCCCATCTAGGAGTGGCACTGCTGTGTCAGGCAGGATGGCCCTTCAAAAAAATTGTCCCCAAACAGCACATGATGCAAAGAAAAAAAGAGGCGCACCAAGGTCGCTGTGTGACTAAGCTAAGCGACACAAGTGGCCGACACAAACACCTGGCCCATCTAGGAGTGGCACTGCAGTGTCAGGCAGGATGGCACTTCAAAAAAATTGTCCCCAAACAGCACATGATGCAAAGAAAAATGAAAGAAAAAAGAGGTGCAAGATGGAATTTCCTTGGGCCCTCCCACCCACCCTTATGTTGTATTAACAGGACATGCACACTTTAACGAACCCATTATTTCAGTGACAGGGTCTGCCACACGACTGTGACTGAAATGACTGGTTGGTTTGGGCCCCCACCAAAAAAGAAGCAATCAATCTCTCCTTGCACAAACTGGCTCTACAGAGGCAAGATGTCCACCTCATCATCATCCTCCGATTCCTCACCCCTTTCACTGTGTACATCCCCCTCCTCACAGATTATTAATTCGTCCCCACTGGAATCCACCATCTCAGGTCCCCGTGTACTTTCTGGAGGCAATTGCTGCTGGTGAATGTCTCCACGGAGGAATTGATTATAATTCATTTTAATGAACATCATCTTCTCCACATTTTCTGGAAGTAACCTCGTACGCCGATTGCTGACAAGGTGAGCGGCTGCACTAAACACTCTTTCGGAGTACACACTGGAGGGAGGGCAACTTAGGTAGAATAAAGCAAGTTTGTGCAAGGGCCTCCAAATTGTCTCTTTTTCCTGCCAGTATACGTACGGACTGTCTGACGTGCCTACTTGGATGCGGTCACTCATATAATTCTCCACCATTCTTTCAATGGTGACAGAATCATATGCAGTGACAGTAGACGACATGTCAGTAATCGTTGGCAGGTCCTTCAGTCCGGACCAGATGTCAGCACTCGCTCCAGACTGCCCTGCATCACCGCCAGCGGGTGGGCTCGGAATTCTTAGCCTTTTCCTCGCACCCCCAGTTGCGGGAGAATGTGAAGGAGGAGATGTTGACGGGTCACGTTCCGCTTGACTTGACAATTTTCTCACCAGCAGGTCTTTGAACCTCTGCAGACTTGTGTCTGCCGGAAAGAGAGATACAACGTAGGTTTTAAATCTAGGATCGAGCACGGTGGCCAAAATGTAGTGCTCTGATTTCAACAGATTGACCACCCGTGAATCCTGGTTAAGCGAATTAAGGGCTCCATCCACAAGTCCCACATGCCTAGCGGAATCGCTCTGTTTTAGCTCCTCCTTCAATGTCTCCAGCTTCTTCTGCAAAAGCCTGATGAGGGGAATGACCTGACTCAGGCTGGCAGTGTCTGAACTGACTTAACGTGTGGCAAGTTCAAAGGGTTGCAGAACCTTGCACAACGTTGAAATCATTCTCCACTGCACTTGAGTCAGGTGCATTCCACCTCCTTTGCCTATATCATGGCCAGATGTATAGGCTTGAATGGCCTTTTGCTGCTCCTCCATCCTCTGAAGCATATAGAGGGTTGAATTCCACCTCGTTACCACCTCTTGCTTCAGATGATGGCAGGGCAGGTTCAGGAATGTTTGGTGGTGCTCCAGTCTTCTGTACGCGGTGCCTGAATGCCGAAAGTGGCCCGCAATTCTTCGGGCCACCGACAGCATCTCTTGCATGCCCCTGTCGTTTTTTAAATAATTCTGCACCACCAAATTCAAGGTATGTGCAAAACATGGGACGTGATGGAATTTGCCCAGATGTAATGCACGCACAATATTGCTGGCGTTGTCCAATGTCACAAATCCCCAGGAGAGTCCAATTGGGGTAAGCCATTCTGCGATGATCTTCCTCAGTTGCCGTAAGAGGTTGTCAGCTGTGTGCCTATTCTGGAAAGCGGTGATACAAAGCATAGCCTGCCTAGGAACGAGTTTGCGTTTGCGAGATGCTGCTACTGGTGCCGCCACTGCTGTTCTTGCTGCGGGAGGCAATACATCTACCCAGTGGGCTGTCACAGTCATATAGTCCTGAGTCTGCCCTGCTCCACTTGTCCACATGTCCGTGGTTAAGTGGACATTGGGTACAACTGCATTTTTTAGGACACTGGTGAGTCTTTTTCTGAGGTCTGTGTACATTTTCGGTATCGCCTGCCTAGAGAAATGGAACCTAGATGGTATTTGGTACCGGGGACACAGTATCTCAATCAAGTCTATAGTTGCCTCTGAATTAACGATGGATACAGGAACCACGTTTCTCCCCGCCCAGGCTGCCAAGGCCTGAGTTATCTGCTTTGCAGCAGGATGACTGCTGTGATATTTCATCTTCCTCGCAAAGGACTGTTGGACAGTCAATTGCTTACTGGAAGTAGTACAAGTGGTCTTCCGACTTCCCCTCTGGGATGACGATCGGCTCCCAGCAGCAACAACAGCAGCGCCAGCAGCAGTAGGCATTACACTCAAGGATGCATCGGAGGAATCCCAGGCAGGAGAGGACTCGTCAGACTTGACAGTGACATGGCCTGCAGGACTATTGGCTTTCCAGGGTAAGGAGGAAATTGACACTGAGGGAGTTGGTGGTGTGGTTTGCAGGAGCTTGGTTACAAGAGGAAGGGATTTAGTGGTCAGTGGACTGCTTCCGCTGTCACCCAAAGTTTTTGAACTTGTCACTGACTTATGATGAATGCGCTGCAGGTGACGTATAATGGAGGATGTTCCGAGGTGGTTAACGTCCTTACCCCTACTTATTACAGCTTGACAAAGGCAACACACGGCTTGACACCTGTTGTCCGCATTTGTGTTGAAATAATTCCACACCGAAGAGCTGATTGTTTTTGTATTTTGACCAGGCATGTCAATGGCCATATTCCTCCCACGGACAACAGGTGTCTCCCCGGGTGCCTGACTTAAACAAACCACCTCACCATCAGAATCCTCCTTGTCAATTTCCTCCCCAGCGCCAGCAACACCCATATCCTCATCCTGGTGTACTTCAACAGTGACATCTTCAATTTGACTATCAGGAACTGGACTGCGGGTGCTCCTTCCAGCACTTGCAGGGGGCGTGCAAATGGTGGAAGGCGCAAGCTCTTCCCGTCCAGTGTTGGGAAGGTCAGGCATCGCAAACCGACACAATTGGACTCTCCTTGGGAATTTGTGATTTAGAAGAACGCACAGTTCTTTGCTGTGCTTTTGCCAGCTTAAGTCTTTTCTTTTTTCTAGCGAGAGGATGAGTGCTTCCATCCTCATGTGAAGCTGAACCACTAGCAATGAACATAGGCCAGGGCCTCAGCCGTTCCTTGCCACTCCGTGTCGTAAATGGCATATCGGCAAGTTTACGCTTCTCCTCAGACGCTTTTAATTTTGATTTTTGGGTCATTTTACTGAACTTTTGTGTTTTGGATTTTACATGCTCTCTACTATGACATTGGGCATCGGCCTTGGCAGACGACGTTGATGGCATTTCATCGTCTCGGCCATGACTAGTGGCAGCAGCTTCAGCACGAGGTGGAAGTGGATCTTGATCTTTCCCTATTTTAACCTCCACATTTTTGTTCTCCATTTTTTAATGTGTGGAATTATATGCCAGTATCAATAGCAAATAGCAATGGCCTACTACTATATTTACTGTGCAAAACTAAAATGCACCACAGGTATAGAATGTAGATGGATAGTATACTTAATGGATGACGAGTGACGACACAGAGGTAGGTACACAGCAGTGGCCTACCGTACTGCTATATATGGTATACTGGTGGACACTGTCAGCAAACTGCAAAACTAAAATGCACCACAGGTATAGAATGTAGATGGATAGTATACTTAATGGATGACGAGTGACGACACAGAGGTAGGTACACAACAGTGGCCTACCGTACTGCTATATATAGTATACTGGTGGACACTGTCAGCAAACTGCAAAACTAAAATGCACCACAGGTATAGAATGTAGATGGATAGTATACTTAATGGATGATGAGTGACGACACAGAGGTAGGTACACAGCAGTGGCCTACCGTACTGCTATATATAGTATACTGGTGGACACTGTCAGCAAACTGCAAAACTAAAATGCACCACAGGTATAGAATGTAGATGGATAGTATACTTAATGGATGACGAGTGACGACACAGAGGTAGGTACACAGCAGTGGCCTACCGTACTGCTATATATAGTATACTGGTGGACACTGTCAGCAACCTGCAAAACTAAAATGCACCACAGTTATAGAATGTAGATGGATAGTATACTTAACGGATGACGAGTGACGACTCAGAGGTAGGTACACAGCAGTGGCCTACCGTACTGCTATATATAGTATACTGGTGGACACTGTCAGCAAACTGTAAAACTAAAATGCACCACAGGTATAGAATGTAGATGGATAGTATACTTAATGGATGACGAGTGACGACACAGAGGTAGGTACACAGCAGTGGCCTACCGTACTGCTATATATAGTATACTGGTGGACACTGTCAGCAAACTGCAAAACTAAAATGCACCACAGGTATAGAATGTAGATGGATAGTATACTTAATGGATGACGAGTGACGACACAGAGGTAGGTACACAGCAGTGGCCTACCGTACTGCTATATATAGTATACTGGTGGACACTGTCAGCAAACTGCAAAACTGTCTAAAATGCACCACAGGTATAGAATGTAGATGGATAGTATACTTAATGGATGACGAGTGACGACACAGAGGTAGGTACACAGCAGTGGCCTACCGTACTGCTATATATAGTATACTGGTGGACACTGTCAGCAAACTGCAAAACTGTCTAAAATGCACCACAGGTATAGAATGTAGATGGATAGTATACTTAATGGATGACGAGTGACGACACAGAGGTAGGTACACAGCAGTGGCCTACCGTACTGCTATATATAGTATACTGGTGGACACTGTCAGCAAACTGCTAAACTAGTCTAAAATGCACCACAGGTATTCAATGCAGATGGATAGTATACTTAATGGATGACGAGTGACGACACAGAGGTAGGTACAGCAGTGCACTCTGCACTGTACTACTTCTATATAATATTAATTATACTGGTGGTCCCCAGTACCCACAATAAAGCAGCACACTGTGAGCACAAATATGGAGTGTTTTTCAGGCAGACAACGTATACTGGTGGTCACTGTCAGCAAAACTCTGCACTGTACTCCTGCTATAGCTGCTCCCCAGTCCCCACAATTAAGCAGTGTGAGCACTCAGCACAGATATATTATGCAGCACACTGAGCACAGATATGGTATGGAGCGTTTTTTTCAGGCAGAGAACGGATAAAAACTGGTGGTCACTTATCAGCAAAACTCTGCACTGTACTCCTAACAGCTGCTCCCCAATCCTCCCCACAATTAAGCAATAAACAACCAATCAACTGTCTTCTACAATAAACGGAGAGGACGCCAGCCACGTCCTCTCCCTATCATCTCCAATGCACGAGTGAAAATGGCGGCGACGCGCGGCTGCTTATATAGAATCCGAATTTTGCGAGAATCCGACAGCGGGATGATGACGTTCGGGCGCGCTCGGGTTAGCCGAGCAAGGCGGGAAGGTTCGAACCTGCCTCGGACCCGTGTAAACAAGGTGAAGTTCGGGGGGGTTCGGTTTCCGAGAAACCGAACCCGCTCATCACTACATATTATCCATATCAAATAGCTTTCATTTAAAATCTGCTGTCATTGAATGACAGTGGATATAATAAACATAAAACTCCACATGAAACTACTGTGTAATACAAACTTCAGTATCTTTATATTAAAGATTTTGCAAAGAAAAGTATTTGTAACGAAGCATATGGAAAGATACCTTAATTACTCCCCTCTCAGTTAACTCCTTCGTATCTCAAGTACCAGTGAGTGCATACAGCTCTAAGGGAACAGGAGTAGTGCTGGAGTTCCCTAACAGTTACAAAATGCAAATAGCCTGGAAAAAAAAATGGAAAACAGAGATAAAATATATGTTCCAAAAGTTACAACATGCATTTTCCAAGTTTGTTGTTGCCCACATAAAAGTATTAAAGTAGATTTTTTAAATTTATATAACTGTCTGGAACTGCAGACAGACTCTGTTTACTTTATCTGCCCCTGGGGCTACTTTGTGATAGAGTGTTTCACTTCAGTTATGATATGCCTGTGATAACCTCTAATATGTTCTTTTTTTCTGTAACCTCTGCCTGTGTACCTTAACTCTGCTATTGATTGCCATCTGGTCTGACGTTGACCCTTACCTTTGTACCTAAATTCTGCTATTTGATTGCCATACCTCTGGCCTGACCTCTGTTTGTATTCACCAACTCTATCCAACTCTATTTTTGACTGTTGTTAAGATGTTCCCCATTGGTTGCCATTTTGAAATGTACCCATTCTAATTATTAATAAACAAGTAAACAAGAAATAGTCTTACATTCAATAAAACATTAAACCATAAATCAGACCAGGAATATATAATATAAAATAATGATGTTGAGCCAATAGTTAAATAATATGGATGTCGGTATTTATGTCATAATATATAATTATACTTGATATTATTTTCTGTTTAAAATTGATTACACTGTATTACTAAAACTCTATGATCTCAGTAGGCACTGATTGGGGGTTTTCACCACACTACTCACCATTTGCTGTTTTTTGCTGGATGTAGGGCGCAAGTTAAAGTTACTCTTACCAGTCAAGCAGTTAAACTAAAATAAATATTAGAAAAGACTCAAATAAAGCCTACAAACTTATAATCATGGATCTCCTCAGTAATTTTTTAATATTCGCATAATAAACTTTAGTGGTACAACATCCCATTTATCATTTGGGACTGGGTAACATTTGGGACTTGTCAGGTTCTCTACAGTTTGACATCTAATTAAGTCTGCATTCCCATCACATTGTCAGAAAATGCTGAGATTTAGAACTGCTGTAAGTCAGCACAAAAGACATATATACAGTTTCAAACTGACAACTGAAGTTCTCAAGAAAGATATGAAGTGTTACCAAGTGTTAATATGAATTAATCTAATTATGGAGCATAATATTTATTCTCTAATTACAATCAGAAACAAATAACCAGGCATTAATGAATAAAATACAATTAATGAAAATTGTATTCAAAATATATTATATTAAAAAAGCAAAATTACTTCTAAGCAGCCATTTGCTGTGGTAGTCACACCTCCAAAAGAAACAACCATTTTTACAACAAGCAAGGTTCAACCATAAACCATGATTCCATGATTTGGACATGATTTGGACACAACACCACCTCACTTTGCCTCTGGTTCTGAGCTTCCATAGCACACTGTTCTAAGAGTTTGAAGTTTAGTGATGGCTAATGCTATAACTTTGCTTCCTGGATATGAACCCGGTCATCCTAATGCACTCAAACTTTACTCACTATGTAAAGCTGCAAATAGCAGCACACAATAAATATCACAATGCAAGATAGCAATTCAAATAACAGTAATGGCTGCAAGGTGGCAACCTTCAGACCGTTTCCCTGTCACCTCGCGGTCAGCAACATCTCTGAGCTGTTCCTTGTACCCCATAGTGGCAGCAATATCTGCAATGTTTCTGTACAGTAATTCTCGTGGATGGGTGCAGCTAAACATATTAAATGCTCATCACCAAGAATTGTGGATATAGGGCTTGGTTCAAAGATGGACGTAATACAGATGTTTGCGGAGTTAAGCTATTTTTTCTGTTCTGCGCATGTGTCTAAGCTGTGTATGCGTACGCAATTGGGAATGAGTTGCAATAGTTCCGATGGGTGTCTCTTTTCATCTCTGGTAGGCTGTTTCACTTGCTGACACCTGCATTTGCATTGCCTAGAAAATCGTACTTGCAGCTGCATTATCATACTTCTTTGAATCAGGCCCTTTGTACACAAGTGGTGTACTAAAGATGCCAATGGTTGGCATCACTGTACATGTTACAGCAGCTGAATAATTAGCATATAGTCACAGTTCCATTGCGTGCAAATACTCAGTTGCGATTGCAACTGCATCTACCTCTGAATCAGGTTCACATTTATTACAATATTTTGTATCAACAGACCTAAAAAAGAATGAGAAAAGATGGAGTTATTGCTAATGAAGGAGGTCTTCTCATTTTGTGTAATTAGAAGAAACAAACTAGAGTCCACAGTATGACAGTATCACAGGCAGTAATAGTAATCCTATAATGTTTTTGCACTTGAACAATGGAGGCTTTCCCAACATTTATATAACAAGTACTTGATAGTAATTTAAAATTCTCTGTAGGTCCGCATTTTAGGCACACCGTATACTGTATTCCTATTTTTTAGTGTAATTATTAGATTGAATAATCCAGTCTAAATATACTGTATAAACATTAATGTATATTGTGTTTATATTTTCTATATTAAATATTTTGTATTAATTGTGATTTATAATTTAGATCAGTACTGTTTCCCTACTATTACATGAAGGAGTTGGGTATGTGTGACCGGCAGTCAAGAGACTGCGCTCATAATATCTATGCCGGGATTGCCACAGGTTCTATTCCCACTCAATGGGTGCCGTGGACATCCACGAGTGGGACTAGTCCGTGTTAGTCGGCATGCCGACTATCGGCTTTGTTAGGAGGCATTATCCCGGTGTCGGTATTGTGACCGGCAGTCTCCTGACCGCCAGACACACAACTACATCCCACATGAAGTTATAGTTGCTATGATCATGCCCTGCAGTATTCTTCACAATGTGTTCTGTACAAATGTGTAGAAAAAATTAATAATAAATGATGAAAGTAAAAAGTAAAAATGATAATAAAAATAAAAATGATAATAAAAATAAAAAAATATATTAAAAAAAAAAAAAAAAAATAAAGATGAAAATAATGATGAAAATAATAATAAGGGAAATGGGGGGGGGAGTGCAATGTTTACAGCTCCTCTGTTGATGTTTTGTTGGAGCTTTAGGACACTTTTTCAGCAGGGAGGAAAGAACAGTCTTTTAAATAAACTATCCCTATCTTACCCTGTTTCTTCTTCTCTGATGCGGCCGTGACCGGGAGTAACTTCCGGTAACGCTGATGTTGTTG
This sequence comes from Pseudophryne corroboree, assembly GCF_028390025.1. Lineage (NCBI taxonomy): Eukaryota > Metazoa > Chordata > Amphibia > Anura > Myobatrachidae > Pseudophryne > Pseudophryne corroboree. The sequence continues at coordinate 203,125,514 of NC_086452.1, read as the reverse complement.
GCGGTGGTGTTACTGTTGCTGGGTAAGCTACAGTAGCCTCTCCTGTGTGTTAGGCTGTGGCTGCTACCCGAGTCCTATTCCACTTGCCGTGCTGTGGCCGCTGTGCTGTCCGATCCGCCGTAACCGGAAGTTCGGATCTTCACTTCCGGTAGTTCGAGTGCTGGCGGCGGCGGAACTGGCGTCCTTTGTGTCTGCTTCTTCTTATCCCAACGCGATTCGAATCCAAATCCGGATTCTTTCTCAAGGAGGTGTTAAAATTTTGTGGTTGTGTTCCTTTCTATATGCCAACTTTATTAAAAAAACAGGAAGTGACCGGAACCGGAAGTGAGGTTACCGGCGGCATCCTCATGGTAAAAAAAGGGGAATATATACCAAAGTATTCCCAGAGTTTAAAATGTAAAACAATTGCACTTATAAAGGAGGGGAAAGGGGAGGGAGTAAGAAATTAATTAATAATAAATAACAATAAAAATAAATATAAGTAAATAATAAGAATAAAAAGAAGAAAATAATAAATAAATTTAAAATAAAATGTGAAATGGTAATGAAAATGAGGATTACAAGAAGACGTTCAGCTCTATGTCAATGTTTAGACCGTATGGTTCTAAGGTCTTAATTTTGTATATCCATTCAGTTTCTTTTTTCTTTAGTGTTTTCACAATGTCTTCTCCTCTCCAATCGGGTTCAACGTTTTGGATCCCAATGAATTTTAACCCAGTGGGGTCTTGATTGTGTTGTGCGAGGAAGTGGGCTGACACGCTGTGTGTTTTCAAACCTCTTTTAATGTTGTAAACATGCTCTGCTATCCTTGTTCTCAGTTTTCGTTTGGTTTGCCCCACGTACTGTTTTCCGCATGTACATTCCAAGATATAAATGACCCCTTCTGTGTGGCAGGTTACTTGATCTCTAATTTCAAATTCTTCTTTTGTTGTGTTGGATTTGAAGATGATTGTTGGTTTTGTTGAAGTTTGCTGATTCCTACAGCCGGCACAGGTCGTGCAGTGGTGGAATCCTTTACTTTTTTTATGATTCTTTGGTTCTTGTGAAATTGGTAAAAAAAACTGTGGGTCAGCTGTTGTTTTAAATTGTTGGCTTTTTTGTAGACTACCTTTGGTTTGTTAGGGATAGATTCCTTCAGATCTTCATCAAGGGAAAGGATATGCCAGTGTTTTTCTAGAATTTTTTCAATGTCTTTGTGGTTGCTGTTAAACTGTGTTATGAATGTTACGGGTAGTTCTTTTTTGTCTTTTTGTTTGAAAGTGAGTAGTTTTTTTCTTTCCAGTTTTTTTTTTACTTTTTCTAGTTGTTGTGTCAGGTGATTGTCTTTGTATCCTTTTTGGAGGAATTTGTTCTTCATTTCGTGTGCCTGCTGTTCAAATACTTTTTCATCAGTGCAGTTCCTTTTTAATCGACGGAATTGTCCTCCTGGAATGTTTTCTATCCATTGCCTATGGTGATTACTGCTGTGTGAGTGCATATTGTTTCCATTCACTTTTTTGAAATTAGTTCTTGTGAGAATTTCGTTTGCTTCAATGTAAATTTCTAGGTCAAGAAAAGTTACTGTATTTGCTCTATCACAATTCAAAGAGCTCATCAATAACAATAATATGAATCTGGAATTCACTACCACACACAGTGCAAATACAGTAACTTTTCTTGACCTAGAAATTTACATTGAAGCAAACGAAATTCTTACAAGAACTAATTTCAAAAAGGTGAATGGAAACAATATGCTCTCACACAACAGTAATCACCATAGGCAATGGATAGAAAACATTCCAGGAGGACAATTCCGTTGATTAAAAAGGAACTGCACTGATTAAAAAGTATTTGAACAGCAGGCACACGAAATGAAGAACAAATTCCTCCAGAAAGGATACAAAGGCAATCACCTGACACAACAACTAGAAAAAGTAAAAAAAAAACTGGAAAGAAAAGAACTACTCACTTTCAAACAAAAAGACAAAAAAGAACTACCCGTAACATTCATAACACAGTTTAACAGCAACCACAAAGACATTGAAAAAATTCTAGAAAAACACTGGCATATCTTTTCCCTTGATGAAGATCTGAAGGAATCTATCCCTAACAAACCAAAGGTAGTCTACAAAAAAGCAAACAATTTAAAACAACAGCTGACCCACAGTTTTTTTTACCAATTTCACAAGAACCAAAGAATCATAAAAAAGTAAAGGATTTCACCACTGCACGACCAGTGCCGGCTCTAGGAATCAGCAAACTTCAACAAAACCAACAATCATCTTCAAATCCAACACAACAAAAGAAGAATTTGAAATTAGAGATCAAGTAACCTGCCACACAGAAGGGGTCATTTATATCTTGGAATGTACATGCGGAAAACAGTACGTGGGGCAAACCAAACGAAAACTGAGAACAAGGATAGCAGAGCATGTTTACAACATTAAAAGAGGTTTGAAAACACACAGCGTGTCAGCCCACTTCCTCGCACAACACAATCAAGACCCCACTGGGTTAAAATTCATTGGGATCCAAAACGTTGAACCCGATTGGAGAGGAGAAGACATTGTGAAAACACTAAAGAAAAAAGAAACTGAATGGATATACAAAATTAAGACCTTAGAACCATACGGTCTAAACATTGACATAGAGATGAACGTCTTCTTGTAATCCTCATTTTCATTACCATTTCACATTTTGTTTTAAATTTATTTATTATTTTCTTCTTTTTATTCTTATTATTTACTTATATTTATTTTTATTGTTATTTATTATTAATTAATTTCTTTCTCCCTCCCCTTTCCCCTCCCTTATAAGTGCAATTGTTTTACATTTTAAACTCTGGGAATACTTTGGTATATATTCCCCTTTTTTTACCATGAGGATGCCGCCGGTAACCTCACTTCCGGTTCCGGTCACTTCCTGTTTTTTTAAATAAAGTTAGCATATAAAAAGGAACACAACCACAAACATTATAACACCTCCTTGAGAAAGAATCCGGATTTGGATTCGAAACGCGTTGGGATAAGAAGAAGCAGACACAAAGGACACCAGTACCGCCGCCGCCAGCACTCGAACTACCGGAAGTGAAGATCCGAACTTCCGGTTACGGCGGATCGGACAGAACAGCGGCCACAGCACGGCAAGTGGAAAAGGACTCGAGTAGCAGCCACAGCCTAACACACAGGAGAGGCTAGCTTACCCAGCAACAGTAACACCACCGCCAACAACTTCAGCGTTACCGGAAGTTACTCCCGGTCACAGCCGCATCAGAGAAGAAGAAACAGGGTAAGACAGGGATAGTTTATTTAAAAGACTGTTCTTTCCTCCCTGCTGAAAAAGTGTCCTAAAGCTCCAACAAAACATCAACAGAGGAGCTGTAAACATTGCACTTCCCCCCCCTTTTACCTTATTATTATTTTCATCATTATTTTAATCTTTATTATTATTTTTATTTATTTTTATATATTTTTTTTATTATCATTTTTATTTTTATTATAATTTTAACTTTTTACTTTCATCATTTATTATTCATTTTTTCTACACATTTGTACAGAACACTACTCATTTGCATACATAGCGCTCAGTCCAAGAAAATCTCCAATATTGCACCCCAAAATAACCTGAGCAGCTTTTTTACACAGTGCAGCAAACCATAAAAATTTTCATTCTTCACAATGTATTCATTTACATTATAATTATGTACTAATTTGAAAATAAGTAAAAGCTACATGTGTTGAAATCCAAAGAAATTATTATTTAAAAACCAAATCCATATACAATAATTGTACAGGGATGAAAAAAGAACAGTTTTTATGGAAAGAATTATGTGCCATTGCATAACTCCTCAATCAAATAAAATGTTTTTACTCTTTACAGAAAACACGAAGAACTACATCCACTGAAGTGTTCAATTGTTTCTGCACTTTGTGAAAAAATATAATACAGCATCGATTTTTGGTACAGTTGTGTCTGAATACTACAGGTTTGCTATATTATTTAACACTACTCGTTGAATGGGCCAGTATCCGGATGGTAGATAGACAGTAAATAGATAGACAGTCAATAGGTCAACACCAGATGGTCAACAGTCAATAAGTTGACAATGTTAAAATGTTAACCATTAAATTGTAATTAGGTCAAAAGGGTTCAGAGATCGACAGGATCAAAGGTCAATGTGCAAATGGCCAACACATAAAGACCAACAGTTAGGGTTAGGCACCAAGGGGGAGGGTTAGGCACCTGGGGGGATTAGGCAAGGCACTAGGGGGAGGGTTAAGGTTAAGCACTAGGGGGAGGTGTCGAATACTGGGACTGAGGCAACCTGCTGAAGGCCTAACAGTTATGTGTGTGCACTACGGGATAGTACGTATATTATGTATACACCCAATAATCACAGCAGCAAATGGTTCTCATATTCACTAGTATAGTGTAGAAGCATAAGAGAATCCATCTTGATTCTAGCTAGATGATATAGCAAATTCATCTTGAACTTTTTACACACTGAGAGACGAGAAAAACAACTTTGTTGGCTGAGTATTAATTCCACATACGCACTTTCTAAAAGCTCATAGAGACCAGATGTAATTCCTAATATGGACACAGTTGAAGCTCACGAGTATCTTTGAGTATTCTTGACAATGGTCCTAATATTGCATAATAATATTACATAACAATATTGCCTAACACTGTATTCCTGAGGTATGAAATCATATGGGAGGGACATACAAAAGGGGCGTAACTGTGTATTATATAAAACTCATTGTTGATACGTGTATCGGGTTGTTGTTAAATGATTTGACACAGGACGAGAGAATGCTACCTCTCCCCTGTATACGGGCGTGGCCCTTTGAATAAATAATAATTGATTTTTATAAATCCATTTTCAATTCATTCTTTTACCTAACAACCCAAACAGCAACAAGATGGTTAATTTAGTTAATCCTAGAGAATTCAACAGATGGGGGCTATGTCCTTGGAACTATAGATCTCGATCTCTTCATCAAATTCTCAAAGGGGTGTGCCAGCCAGCCAGCAGCTGATGATGGAAGGAACATCCCAAGTCATTACAGCACTGGTAAGTATAGAATACCATGGTATGTGCTGTATTCCAGTACATGCTGTTTCTATACCTGCCAGCTGTCTGTGTGATTGTATTTTTTATAATATGATAATTAGGAGTGGAGAGATTGGCAAAACTAGTAAAATAACTCAGGGACCTGTTTGTTGTTGCTTGTTTGTAAAATGAATACCAAAATTATGTCCAAATCGGTTGAAGGACCAAGTAATTCGGAAATGATGATTGACAGATGCTGTTGCACGTAAATAAGAATACCAAAATTAATTCAAAGATTTGAGCAAAGAAACAGTGACCTGTGTTTTTCACTCTATGAATGATTGCGTGAATAAGTGCTTTGGACCAAGAGCCAAATAAAGTAAAAAGCACATAGACCACCTCCCTTGTTAGTCAGCTACACGTGTACAAGAAGTTTACATGAAATAGAGTGAACAACCCGAGGTTATAGGGATTATATGTATTTGAGGGTAACTATATATTGCAATACTGGGCTGCTAAGAGCTGCTGGTTGTTTTAAGCAACCATAACATGGCATGTTGCTTTGTGATAGTAGTCTGTGATAAGAGGATCTACTGCAGCTTCCCAGTTGACAGACGTGTTGCGTGTGTGAAAAATTGCAGGGATTGCGAATTTTTCAAGCGTATGGGAAGGGCAGGGAGGATTAACCCTAAGTGTGCATATCATGTATGGAAGAAATATTCCATAGAAGCACAAATTTTGCATAGTACTGTGACAAAGGGTACAGTCTAAGTTTTGCATTTCAATCATGCTGTATAATATTGGCCTGATCAACCAATACTAAGCGTATTTTGAAATCGGCAAAACTGTTGAAATCTGCAAGAAATTGAAGTTTGCAAACTGTATTTAAATTTTTGTGTTATAGTGTTTTGTGTGTGGAACATAATGTTCAGTTAAGTATATTCTCAGATCTGTGTCTAATAGAAACCTTCTGTCTGTGATTGGCATGGTTACAAGTTTTGAAATAAAGTTTATATATATATATATATATTTGTGAACGGAGGAAACAAAAGTTGATGTTCGTGTTCAAATGGCTTTTGGCAGATCTGTAGTTAAAAAAAATATGTGTTTATCTAATGTTACTATCTAACTATGAAGTGAAGTTTCCATATGGTATTGTTTAATACGCAAATATTCTTTAATGCAATATATTGTGAAAAGGTCTGCCAGCAGAAAGAAAAAAAAGAAAAACCCCTTCAGTTTCCAATGCTGTGAAGCACAGAGAGCACGGAGAGCTGTAACAGCGCAGAAACGTGCCCCCTCCTTTCCAGCAGCAGTGTAAGCCATGACGCAGTAAAGAAAAAAAAAAGTGTTCAGTGAGCTTTGATTTTTTTCATCTAATAAGATGGATCATAATAAGCATAAGTCAGTGGTTTCCAAATTTTTTTTAATCATGTGGCCCTAGAATATCAGATTTTTTTTCACAGCACCCCTAGGAAAAAATGTATTATTGAGAAATGTAAAAATAGATATTACATTAAGTAGATGGCGTTTATATGTCATCCTTAGAGTCAGTTGTGTGGTGAGGGATATTTGCTTCTGTTTGGTCACATATTTTATGACTGGCAGCCACCAGCACTGGATAATTTGAATTGGTACTAGACCATCAACCCAGGGCACCCCTGCAAGTGTCCTAGGCACCCCAGGTAGCTACGGCACACAGTTTGGGAACCTCTGCATAAGCAATACTCTAGAAATGTTTGTTATACAAACTATCTACTCCAGTTTTAATATAAAAACTAATATCTTTACCAGATAACCTGTAGAAAATGCTGCCAATTTCTTTCTACAACATAACTGTAATCAGAAAAAAATAAAAAAATAAAAAATCCCAGCAACAGATATGGGCTAGAGATACGCTAATAGCATTAAAGCTAACAGATCTGCATCTGGCAGACAGTCAAGAAGACAACGCCCTCTCTCTGGTGGGCTAGACGGAGAAAAGAGCAGTAAAAGCAGCAGCTAAAATCATAGGGAAAGATAAAGGAATACGCATTCTTTAATGTATATGCTGTAAATCAAACATTGCGACAAGCAATTAATCACTACGATTCCAGTATTAACATACTTTTAGACAATTCTTCAAAGTTATTTGGAAGAAACCTAATGTAAAAGTTACAGTGTAAAATATACTACATCACGGATGAGGTATTTCTAAAGATTCCAGGAAGAATAAAGTAGGAACAGATTAAGTTGGATGCATAGCATATCTATATATCACTTACCCTGGGTTCGTGAGGTAAAAAAAAATATGCTTGCTAAAATCCATCTCATTGTATAGGCATCGATATAATACGTTGCAAAAGTTCTTAGTGGACTGCACAATATGCAGTGATGAACCAGGTTTCGTAGCCAGGAAGTGTGGGGATATAATCGTATACAAAAGCACAGATAAAAATAGGAGCGTTGTTAAGTTTATAAGTGATTTTTCAGTGAATATGTATATGTGCCAAGGCATTCCATAGGATGGACACAGTCCAAGAAAAGTTTGCTTGGAAGCACATAATTGGTGTGCATGAGAAACGTACAGTTTGTGTGGACTGGCCAGTCTGAATGATATGTTGAAATAAGTAAAGAAATGTAACCAGTATGTGGATGATATACCTTTGTGCTATAAATTATTTGAAGTATTGGTGTCAGATACTAAACAGTTGTGTTTTCTTGCAGAAAAAGGACACAAGGTGTCGCAAGACAAAAGTCAACGGTGTGCTGACATAGTTAACTACCTAGATCATTATTTGGCGCTAGGCCAAAGATAGTTAAAACCCTTAGAGGATGGAGCCTTGGTATACATTTATTGATAGATAGATATGTATGACCAGATGATAAATCTCTAGATACAGTAATTTTTTTTGGAAATGCTATATGCATACATTTAAGTTCATAACCAAAGAAATTATAGAAGGTAATACAATATTACACTTTATCATGAATAAAACATTATAGATACACAGTCAGAGCCAAACCATCCACTTATGCATAAGCAAGAACATATATGTTTAATACTGAGTATATAGGTTTAATACTGAGGTTAAGCAGTAGATTTTATATGATGTGTACATTTTACCTCTGACAGTATACAACTTAGATATAATAAAGCAATAGTGTAGCTTACAGAAGGATTTCAGATTTAAAGATATATCCCTTCATTCAATAGGGGATATATGAACCAACAGGGAAATTGTGACAAATGATTTGTTCCATGAAAAATGTGTTTATTAGGACACATAAACTCATTGACATACTACATACATAAAGTGCATGGGTGAATCTGGACCAGTTAAAGTGACCGTGTGATAGATGTAAATCTCTCACCATATAATGGGATTGCGTTGGGCTAGCTTAAAGAAGCAACATGGGTCCAAGGCTGAAAATAGCCTAGGCACCACCACAGATGGTTTATTCAGCGTATCAGTCCTTTTACTTGCTTCACTGACCCTCGTCACCCGATTCCCCTGTCCAAGAACCTATCCTGGTAGGGTTTCCTCTGGTGGCACAGTGATGCCCAGCTCAGAGTGTTTCCTGCTGATGATTCACAGGATCCACCACAACTTAGATACAGCTGCATACTTGTCTTCCTCACCCCCAAAAGTGGGGAGTATAAGGAATATAATGTGGATGAGTAAGACAATTATAATGATTACATCGCATTTTACATTGCATTTAAAGGAATTGAAAAAAACTGATTAACAGGAAAAAAAATTCTCCAGCATCCATAGGGGATAATGGGATGGTGAATTAGTGAATTAGTATTATTAATAATAAAGTGTTGTTGCCAATTTTCATTAAGGGGAAATGTCATGAGTTATGCAAATCTGAGGGTAACAAACATGAAATAGATTCACAAGCTTTCTATGGTGGGATGAAGTTTAATGGAGAAGTGTACATTGTGTTTTGGCATGGGACCAAAATAACAAATTATGTGATAATAAGAGGGATCGTGATGGTGATAAAGAAAGCTATAGCATGTTTACTGCAGATGGTTGGGTTGATTAAAAACAACATTGTTTTAATACAACATAGTTTAATGCAAAAAAGGAACTATAGTATGTGTAACAGGTGTTAAGGGGTTATTTGAGAAATGAATAATAAGGCCAGAGGTGTGAGCTATTGTTTCAAAGACAGTAAAGTTTCTTTACTGATAGAGTTTATAGGAGTTTGAAAAATATTTTGTGTTTAATATGTGTAATGTTGAGAATAAAAAGTCATAATGTGACAAGGAAAGTTTAAAGAATTAAGCATTATTAATCTACAAAAGAGACAGGAAAGGCAGAATTTGAATCATGGCATGGTCCAATCGTTGGTTCAATAGTGGTAGAATTACACCTAAGCCTCTGCTTTGTCTCTCTTCTATATCATTTTTTTTGTTATTCTTTTTGGAATCCAGCAAAGATATGTTATCCAGCAAAGATATATTATCCAGAGACTGATTCAAAACTACAAAATGATTTGACGATTCAAATGTGTCACACAAATTATTTAAACAGTTACAAGAATATCAAAAGCTGCAAGAACCTTGGAAAGATATTTAACCAACACGAAAACACACAGTCCGGCACAGAACAATCACTAAACAGAGTGAAGACGGTGTTATGGTGAGAAGTTGCTTATGTTTTGGTTCCATTACAGATCGCATAGGATGGTCCTTGGCAAGTACCGCTGACTACTGATACAGCCGTTGCAAAGGCTGCAGAAGAAGGACACCTAGATCCATGAGCTTGCAATGAAATGAAAAGGTCAGAGACCAGAGCTTAAAGGAACCTAACACTAAAAAAAACTATTGTATGGAGATACAATACAAAGACTGTTACTACTGTTACTACCACAGAGTTGTATTTGAATGAACCCTTCAATCAAGATAGAGATGATTCTGATCATTGATAATAGACTATGTGCTTATAAGCTAATATCGTACAGAACTTTTAACATGTCTGAAAGTATACGGGAGCGACGTTATTTATAACAGCATTAGGACTTAATTTATTTATTTTTCTTTGAAGAGAGAGCGAGCAAACGTGTGGTGTAGGTATGAGTACTCATCCATTATTGTGGATGGGAATTATTTCAATAAGACCCTTCCTTCCTCTTTTCTTTTCTAAGCAGGAAATCCAGAGGGATTTATGACCGGTGTAACGAACACACACTTTGAAAAATGTGGTTGTGAGTATTATACTCCACTTGAAGACAGATGTATAGATTAATGCATGGATAATTTAAATAATTTAGGATATTATTCTGAGGAGTATCCAGTCCAGCAATACAATTAATTGTTGGAAAGATTTTAAGTACTGCAGCTATATAAATTGTATTGCTAATCATTATTTAAGACTATTATAATTGTTAGATATGTATACATAGTAGAGATGAGCGCCGGAAATTTTTCGGGTTTTGTGTTTTGGTTTTGGGTTCGGTTCCGCGGCCGTGTTTTGGGTTCGACCGCGTTTTGGCAAAACCTCACCGAATTTTTTTTGTCGGATTCGGGTGTGTTTTGGATTCGGGTGTTTTTTTCAAAAAACCCTAAAAAACAGCTTAAATCATAGAATTTGGGGGTAATTTTGATCCCAAAGTATTATTAACCTCAAAAAACATAATTTACACTCATTTTCAGCCTATTCTGAACACATCACACCTCACAATATTATTTTTAGTCCTAAAATTTGCACCGAGGTCGCTGGATGACTAAGCTAAGCGACCCTAGTGGCCGACACAAACACCGGGCCCATCTAGGAGTGGCACTGCAGTGTCACGCAGGATGTCCCTTCCAAAAAACCCTCCCCAAACAGCACATGACGCAAAGAAAAAAAGAGGCGCAATGAGGTAGCTGACTGTGTGAGAAAGATAAGCGACCCTAGTGGCCGACACAAACACCGGGCCCATCTAGGAGTGGCACTGCAGTGTCACGCAGGATGTCCCTTCCAAAAAACCCTCCCCAAACAGCACATGACGCAAAGAAAAAAAGAGGCGCAATGAGGTAGCTGTGTGAGAAAGATAAGCGACCCTAGTGGCCGACACAAACACCGGGCCCATCTAGGAGTGGCACTGCAGTGTCACGCAGGATGTCCCTTCCAAAAAACCCTCCCCAAACAGCACATGACGCAAAGAAAAAAAGAGGCGCAATGAGGTAGCTGACTGTGTGAGAAAGATAAGCGACCCTAGTGGCCGACACAAACACCGGGCCCATCTAGGAGTGGCACTGCAGTGTCACGCAGGATGTCCCTTCCAAAAAACCCTCCCCAAACAGCACATGACGCAAAGAAAAAAAGAGGCGCAATGAGGTAGCTGTGTGAGAAAGATAAGCGACCCTAGTGGCCGACACAAACACCGGGCCCATCTAGGAGTGGCACTGCAGTGTCACGCAGGATGTCCCTTCCAAAAAACCCTCCCCAAACAGCACATGACGCAAAGAAAAATAAAAGAAAAAAGAGGTGCAAGATGGAATTGTCCTTGGGCCCTTCCCACCCACCCTTATGTTGTATAAACAAAACAGGACATGCACACTTTAACCAACCCATCATTTCAGTGACAGGGTCTGCCACACGACTGTGACTGAAATGACGGGTTGGTTTGGACCCCCACCAAAAAAGAAGCAATTAATCTCTCCTTGCACAAACTGGCTCTACAGAGGCAAGATGTCCACCTCATCATCATCCTCCGATATATCACCGTGTACATCCCCCTCCTCACAGATTATCAATTCGTCCCCACTGGAATCCACCATGTCAGCTCCCTGTGTACTTTGTGGAGGCAATTGCTGCTGGTCAATGTCTCCGCGGAGGAATTGATTATAATTCATTTTAATGAACATCATCTTCTCCACATTTTCTGGATGTAACCTCGTACGCCGATTGCTGACAAGGTGAGCGGCGGCACTAAACACTCTTTCGGAGTACACACTTGTGGGAGGGCAACTTAGGTAGAATAAAGCCAGTTTGTGCAAGGGCCTCCAAATTGCCTCTTTTTCCTGCCAGTATAAGTACGGACTGTGTGACGTGCCTACTTGGATGCGGTCACTCATATAATCCTCCACCATTCTATCAATGGTGATAGAATCATATGCAGTGACAGTAGACGACATGTCCGTAATGGTTGTCAGGTCCTTCAGTCCGGACCAGATGTCAGCATCAGCAGTCGCTCCAGACTGCCCTGCATCACCGCCAGCGGGTGGGCTCGGAATTCTGAGCCTTTTCCTCGCAGCCCCAGTTGCGGGAGAATGTGAAGGAGGAGATGTTGACAGGTCGCGTTCCGCTTGACTTGACAATTTTCTCACCAGCAGGTCTTTGAAACCCAGCAGACTTGTGTGCGCCGGAAAGAGAGATCCAAGGTAGGTTTTAAATCTAGGATCGAGCACGGTGGCCAAAATGTAGTGCTCTGATTTCAACAGATTGACCACCCGTGAATCCTTGTTAAGCGAATTAAGGGCTCCATCCACAAGTCCCACATGCCTAGCGGAATCGCTCTGTCTTAGCTCCTCCTTCAATGTCTCCAGCTTCTTCTGCAAAAGCCTGATGAGGGGAATGACCTGACTCAGGCTGGCAGTGTCTGAACTGACTTCACGTGTGGCAAGTTCAAAAGGTTGCAGAACCTTGCACAACGTTGAAATCATTCTCCACTGCGCTTGAGACAGGTGCATTCCACCTCCTATATCGTGGTCAGTTGTATAGGCTTGAATGGCCTTTTGCTGCTCCTCCAACCTCTGAAGCATATAGAGGGTTGAATTCCACCTCGTTACCACCTCCTGCTTCAGATGATGGCAGGGCAGGTTCAGGCGTTTTTGGTGGTGCTCCAGTCTTCTGTACGTGCTGCCTGTACGCCGAAAGTGTCCCGCAATTTTTCTGGCCACCGACAGCATCTCTTGCACGCCCCTGTCGTTTTTTAAAAAATTCTGCACCACCAAATTCAAGGTATGTGCAAAACATGGGACGTGCTGGAATTTGCCCAGATGTAATGCACGCACAATATTGCTGGCGTTGTCCGATGCCACAAATCCACAGGAGAGTCCAATTGGGGTAAGCCATTCCGCGATGATCTTCCTCAGTTGCCGTAAGAGGTTTTCAGCTGTGTGCGTATTCTGGAAACCGGTGATACAAAGCGTAGCCTGCCTAGGAACGAGTTGGCGTTTGCGAGATGCTGCTACTGGTGCCGCCGCTGCTGTTCTTGCGGCGGGAGTCCATACATCTACCCAGTGGGCTGTCACAGTCATATAGTCCTGACCCTGCCCTGCTCCACTTGTCCACATGTCCGTGGTTAAGTGGACATTGGGTACAGCTGCATTTTTTAGGACACTGGTGACTCTTTTTCTGAGGTCTGTGTACATTTTCGGTATCGCAACCCTAGAGAAATGGAACCTAGATGGTATTTGGTACCGGGGACACAGTACCTCCAACAAGTCTTTAGTTGGCTCTGCAGTAATGATGGATACCGGAACCACGTTTCTCACCACCCAGGATGTCAAGGCCTCAGTTATCCGCTTTGCAGTAGGATGACTGCTGTGATATTTAATCTTCCTCGCAAATGACTGTTGGACAGTCAATTGCTTGGTGGAAGTAGTAAAAGTGGTCTTACGACTTCCTCTCTGGGATGACCATCGACTCCCAGCAGCAACAACAGCAGCGCCAGCAGCAGTAGGCGTTACACGCAAGGATGCATCGGAGGAATCCCAGGCAGGAGAGGAATCGTCAGAATTGCCAGTGACATGGCCTGCAGGACTATTGGCATTCCTGGGGAAGGAGGAAATTGACACTGAGGGAGTTGGTGGGGTGGTTTGCGTGAGCTTGGTTACAAGAGGAAGGGATTTACTGGTCAGTGGAGTGCTTCCGCTGTCACCCAAAGTTTTTGAACTTGTCACTGACTTATTATGAATGCGCTGCAGGTGACGTATAAGGGAGGATGTTCCGAGGTGGTTAACGTCCTTACCCCTACTTATTACAGCTTGACAAAGGGAACACACGGCTTGACACCTGTTGTCCGCATTTCTGGTGAAATACCTCCACACCGAAGAGCTGATTTTTTTGGTATTTTCACCTGGCATGTCAACGGCCATATTCGTCCCACGGACAACAGGTGTCTCCCCGGGTGCCTGACTTAAACAAACCACCTCACCATCAGAATCCTCCTTGTCAATTTCCTCCCCAGCGCCAGCAACACCCATATCCTCCTCATCCTGGTGGACTTCAACACTGACATCTTCAATCTCACTATCAGGAACTGGACTGCGGGTGCTCCTTCCAGCACTTGCAGGGGGCGTGCAAATGGTGGAAGGCGCATGCTCTTCACATCCAGTGTTGGGAAGGTCAGGCATCGCAACCGACACAATTGGACTCTCCTTGTGGATTTGGGATTTCGAAGAACGCACAGTTCTTTGCTGTGCTTTTGCCAGCTTGAGTCGTTTCATTTTTCTAGCGAGAGGCTGAGTGCTTCCATCCTCATGTGAAGCTGAACCACTAGCCATGAACATAGGCCAGGGCCTCAGCCGTTCCTTGCCACTCCGTGTGGTAAATGGCCTATTGGCAAGTTTACGCTTCTCCTCCGACAATTTTAGTTTAGGTTTTGGAGTCCTTTTTTTTCTGATATTTGGTGTTTTGGATTTGACATGCTCTGTACTATGACATTGGGCATCGGCCTTGGCAGACGACGTTGCTGGCATTTCATCGTCTCGGCCATGACTAGTGGCAGCAGCTTCAGCACGAGGTGGAAGTGGATCTTGATCTTTCCCTAATTTTGGAACCTCAACTTTTTTGTTCTCCATATTTTATAGGCAGAACTAAAAGGCACCTCAGGTAAACAATGGAGATGGATGGATTGGATACTAGTATACAATTATGGACGGACTGCCACGGTTAGGTGGTATAAAAAAACCACGGTTAGGTGGTATATATTATAATAATAATACAATTATGGATGGACGGACTGCCTGCCGACTGCCGACACAGAGGTAGCCACAGCCGTGAACTACCGCACTGTACACTGGTTGATAAAGAGATAGTAGTATACTCGTAACAACTAGTATGACACTATGACGACGGTATAAAGAAAGAAAAAAAATACCACGGTTAGGTGGTATATATTATAATAATAATACAATTATGGATGGACGGACTGCCTGCCGACTGCCGACACAGAGGTAGCCACAGCCGTGAACTACCGCACTGTACACTGGTTGATAAAGAGATAGTAGTATACTCGTAACAACTAGTATGACACTATGACGACGGTATAAAGAATGAAAAAAAAACCACGGTTAGGTGGTATATATTATAATAATAATACAATTATGGATGGACGGACTGCCTGCCGACTGCCGACACAGAGGTAGCCACAGCCGTGAACTACCGCACTGTACACTGGTTGATAAAGAGATAGTAGTATACTCGTAACAACTAGTATGACACTATGACGACGGTATAAAGAATGAAAAAAAAACCACGGTTAGGTGGTATATATTATAATAATAATACAATTATGGATGGACGGACTGCCTGCCGACTGCCGACACAGAGGTAGCCACAGCCGTGAACTACCGCACTGTACACTGGTTGATAAAGAGATAGTAGTATACTCGTAACAACTAGTATGACACTATGACGACGGTATAAAGAATGAAAAAAAAACCACGGTTAGGTGGTATATATTATAATAATAATACAATTATGGATGGACGGACTGCCTGCCGACTGCCGACACAGAGGTAGCCACAGCCGTGAACTACCGCACTGTACACTGGTTGATAAAGAGATAGTAGTATACTCGTAACAACTAGTATGACACTATGACGACGGTATAAAGAATGAAAAAAAAAACACGGTTAGGTGGTATATATTATAATAATAATACAATTATGGATGGACGGACTGCCTGCCGACTGCCGACACAGAGGTAGCCACAGCCGTGAACTACCGCACTGTACACTGGTTGATAAAGAGATAGTAGTATACTCGTAACAACTAGTATGACACTATGACGACGGTATAAAGAAAGAAAAAAAAATACCACAGTTAGGTGGTATATATTATAATAATAATACAATTATGGATGGACGGACTGCCTGCCGACTGCCGACACAGAGGTAGCCACAGCCGTGAACTACCGCACTGTACACTGGTTGATAAAGAGATAGTAGTATACTCGTAACAACTAGTATGACACTATGACGACGGTATAAAGAATGAAAAAAAAACCACGGTTAGGTGGTATATATTATAATAATAATACAATTATGGATGGACGGACTGCCTGCCGACTGCCGACACAGAGGTAGCCACAGCCGTGAACTACCGCACTGTACACTGGTTGATAAAGAGATAGTAGTATACTCGTAACAACTAGTATGACACTATGACGACGGTATAAAGAATGAAAAAAAAACCACGGTTAGGTGGTATATATTATAATAATAATACAATTATGGATGGACGGACTGCCTGCCGACTGCCGACACAGAGGTAGCCACAGCCGTGAACTACCGCACTGTACACTGGTTGATAAAGAGATAGTAGTATACTCGTAACAACTAGTATGACACTATGACGGTATAAAGAATGAAAAAAAAAACCACGGTTAGGTGGTATATATTATAATAATAATACAATTATGGATGGACGGACTGCCTGCCGACTGCCGACACAGAGGTAGCCACAGCCGTGAACTACCGCACTGTACACTGGTTGATAAAGAGATAGTAGTATACTCGTAACAACTAGTATGACACTATGACGACGGTATAAAGAAAGAAAAAAAAATACCACGGTTAGGTGGTATATATTGTAATACAATTATGGATGGACGGACTGCCTGCCGAGTTCCGACTGCCGACACAGAGGTAGCCACAGCCGTGAACTACCGCACTGTACTGTGTCTGCTGCTAATATAGACTGGTTGATAAAGAGATAGTATACAATACATACAACAATATACTACTATACTGGTGGTCAGGCACTGGTCACCACTAGTCACACTGGCAGTGGCACTCCTGCAGCAAAAGTGTGCACTGTTTAATTTTAAATTAATATAATATTATGTACTCCTGGGGGCTCCTGCTATAACAACCTGCAGTGCTCCCCAGTCTCCCCCACAATTATTATAAGCTTTGCCTTTTATACATTGATGTGCAGCACACTGGGCTGAGCTGAGTGCACACAGACTGAGTCACACTGTGTGACTGGCTGCTGCTGTGTATCGTTTTTTTTCAGGCAGAGAACGGATATAGCAGAGAACGGATATATTATATTAAAATAAATAAAAGTTAACTAACAACAACTGCACTGGTCACTGTGGTAAACTCTGTCTGACTCTGCACAATCTCTCTCTCTCTTCTAATCTAATTTCTAATGGAGAGGACGCCAGCCACGTCCTCTCCCTATCAATCTCAATGCACGTGTGAAAATGGCGGCGACGCGCGGCTCCTTATATAGAATCCGAGTCTCGCGAGAATCCGACAGCGTCATGATGACGTTCGGGCGCGCTCGGGTTAACCGAGCAAGGCGGGAAGATCCGAGTCGCTCGGACCCGTGAAAAAAAAAGTGAAGTTCGTGCGGGTTCGGATTCAAAGAAACCGAACCCGCTCATCTCTAATACATAGACACTAGCAGGCCAAAGTTCTCTATGCAATTTACATTTGATGTGATTACCAAAACTTTATAGAGTCGTGACTCGTGATAATAGTGAAACACGGTACATGTGTATAGATACAACAGTATCTCAGGAAAGAACCACTGGTGATAATATTAGCTACACATATCGGGTGTATTTCAGTTAGTGGAAATAAAATAGGTCAAGAATACAGGAAAAAAATTATCTTATGTAGATAGAAAAGGTTGATTTAAGGGAATGTGAAAGAATTGTTACAATATACTAACCTAAGGTTTCTAGATGTGCTAGATATAATGAGTTAGGTATATATATAGTAATGGTTACATATGATGTTCATTAAAGTTTATGATGTAATATGTATTTAACTAGGAGTAGATTCAAAGGTTAAAAGAAGATATCATACATAACGGGGAATGGTAGTTGTCACCATGTCCTTAGGATATGATATATAATTGTTTACCTATTAATTCTAAAAATGTTTGTTATTTAAGAAGATTGATTTAGCAATTTTATGCAAAAACATATATTAACTTGAGAAAAGTTTTCTTGCAGGATGAACTATTCCTAAAAAGAGCAATTGACTCAGTAATCAGGAAACATGTTCCTGCCACCAGAGTATCAATAAAACCTCGAAGTGGTAAAGGTGGCTAATAAGTTCTCCTATGGCTAATGAAGTCGTATGATTAATCAACTGGAAGTTGACGTTTTATTTCATTTAAATTATTGATAATATGATTGAACTTTATGATAGGATATTCCAGAACTGTGGACATTTATGATGATTCCAGGACATTGGACATGAACTATTACGATACCATATTGTTCTACATTTTTTTAATACCACAAATTGGAGGATATTGTTGATTTCCGGAAACAGCACTTTGAGCTCACTGCTGTGCTTATCTGACCAAAGACATTACGGATCCTGATACGTGTAATGCCAAGTATATAAAGGAGGTCCATGATATAAGAGAAGAACTTTAACCAAAGCATTATGATATGGACTGGAAAAGATAAATGTTTAAATCCTAGTATTCAATTTTCAGGATTAGGAAAATGTTTTTTTAAGTATATTGTATGTGATTGTATGTGATGATGTATTCTGTGATGAGGTTTATTCTTTGGTAACCCCGATGTGATTATAGACATTCATTTGATGTTCACCGCATACAGGTGCGGCTTATGTTGTATTTAGAAGGCTACTGTCAAACGCAGAATAGCAATACCACATGAAATGATTATTAGCGAACTATACGTTCCCAGAAATTCTCTTGAGATGACAGGGCACATGGATAATGTCCCTGATCAAAGGGTGGAGCTGTCGAATACTGGGACTGAGGCAACCTGCTGAAGGCCTAACAGTTATGTGTGTGCACTACGGGATAGTACGTATATTATGTATACACCCAATAATCACAGCAGCAAATGGTTCTCATATTCACTAGTATAGTGTAGAAGCATAAGAGAATCCATCTTGATTCTAGCTAGATGATATAGCAAATTCATCTTGAACTTTTTACACACTGAGAGATGAGAAAAACAACTTTGTTGGCTGAGTATTAATTCCACATACGCACTTTCTAAAAGCTCATAGAGACCAGATGTAATTCCTAATATGGACACAGTTGAAGCTCACGAGTATCTTTGAGTATTCTTGACAATGGTCCTAATATTGCATAATAATATTACATAACAATATTGCCTAACACTGTATTCCTGAGGTATGAAATCATATGGGAGGGACATACAAAAGGGGCGTAACTGTGTATTATATAAAACTCATTGTTGATACGTGTATCGGGTTGTTGTTAAATGATTTGACACAGGACGAGAGAATGCTACCTCTCCCCTGTATACGGGCGTGGCCCTTTGAATAAATAATAATTGATTTTTATAAATCCATTTTCAATTCATTCTTTTACCTAACAACCCAAACAGCAACAAGATGGTTAATTTAGTTAATCCAAGAGAATTCAACAGAGGGTTAGGGTTAGGTACTAAGTGGAAGGGTTGGGGTTAAGCACCAGAGGGAGGGTTAAGGTTAAGCACCAGGAGGAGGGTTAGGTTTAGGGCTAGGATTAGGGTTTAATAATTAACAAAACATGTTTTGACCTTTTGTTGTGTTGACTATTTGCATGTTGACCTTTTGACCCTGTAAACCTATTGACCCTGTATACCTAAGTCTATTGACCATTTAACTGTCAACCATTTGACCATGTCGATCTTCTGACCCTAACAACCTATTCAATGTTGACTGTACTGTATGGGGTCAACCTGTTTACTATCTAGTCACTGTTGATTTTATAATCCACAACCAAATATGCTTAGATATAACTGAAATAATCTTTCAGACATTTGCTGCAGATTCTCAAATAGTGACCTGAGATGGGTACATGAGGAGCTCAACATTTATTGTTTCCAGTCACTATAATATGTAATTAAAAAGCACGACCATAGCAAGTACCTACTCACTAAAATACTCAAATATATGTTCCCACCTCACAATTCAAGTTTACTATGTTACTGTACATACAATGAATCAATAATATTCATCCTTAGAATGGTTATAGTCCTATATTCTGTACCACAGCTATGAGCCAAAAAAGAGCTTGTTCATTTTTTTTTAGTTAAATTATTAAAAGCATGAGTGTATTTGCCAATCAAATATTGAGATTGTACAACAATGCAACCATTAAAAAAAAAAAGACATTTATGTACAGTGGTATCTGCAGTTCACACTTCACTTTGCAGGGGGGAACCTGCACGGGTGTATGTAACATATGTGCTGACTGCATGTCCCTAGGGATAGGCAGCGCTGTCGCTTTCACAACCTCCGCTGCACCCAGGATGCAGCATTCAACGTCACTGTCCTTCAAAGCGCGCCCCCAGACTCCTGTGAAATCTAGCCAATGGGAGTTGGGGACGGGCTTAGAAGGAGAGTGATGCCTAATGCTGAGTCCAGGGTGCTGCACGGTGCCTGTGATAGACACAGCAATGTTGATGCCCAGGGACCTGCAGCTGGCACATATGTTACACACATCTCTGCATGTATGTCTATATGTGCTAACCGCCACCCCCCTGCACTACAGTATGTAGTTGGAGCTGTAGCCGCCACTGCTAATGTATCATCTGATATAGTATATATCCTATAACAACATAAGCAGACAGAAATATCCAAACAAAACTGTTACTCAGTAATATGTCAAACACAAATGTTAAAAATATATAAATATACAATACTTATTTAAAACAAACAGCACCTGATGCACAACACTTAGAAACAATAAAATAACCACCACAGACCTGTCAGATAAAAGGAAAAATGAAAAAAAGAAGCAACATGCACACACATGATAATACAAACTGTTATACAGGAAATACTTAAGTATATAAATGTGGCACAATCAGGAGCAGTTTTAGGGGTGGAGTATTAGGCAGGGCGCCTGGGGCACTGCGGCCTGAGGGTGGGGCCGCAGGCACCCGACGCCCACCCACACCCTGGATGCACAGGAGCCATGGGCTGCATGGGTGGCCGCTGCACCCTACACCATTGACGGAGAAAGTCAGACGATAGAGGTCCACCTTGACCTCTAGCGTCTGTCTCCCTGCTCTCCTCCAGATGCTAGATGTCAAGTGGGACCTCTAGCATCTGAATGTCTCCGTCAATGGAGCCTGCTGCAGCGGTCAACCATGCAGCCAATGATGCCTGCTGCAGCCGGTGTACGGGATGTGGGGTACAGGTGGGCGGGGGGGGGTGAACGGACCCCTGGCAATAAGCAGGAAACTCCTGGAAACAAGCATGAAACCTACACTATGAATCCCCTGACAACGAGCATGGAACCCTTGGCAAGGAGCGTGTGACCCCTGCCAACGAGCATTAGACCCCTGGCAATGAGCATGGAACCCAGAGCAGGAAACCCTTGGCAATGAGAATGAGACCTCTGGCAATGAGCATTAGACCCCTGGCAACAAGGTAATTTAAAAGTAGTTAGAAGCCTTACTGTGGGGCATAATTTGTGTGTGGGACATGAAATGGTGATTGGGGCATAACTGTATGTGGCATAATGTTTTATGGGCATTACAGTGAAAAGCATAATGTGTGGCATAACGTGTAATGGGCATTATGGTGTGTGACATAATATCAAATGGGCATTAAGGTTTGTGGCATAACGTGTAATGGGCGTTACGGTGTATGGCATAAGTTGTAATAGGCATTATGTTTTGTGGCATAACGTGTAATGGGCATTATGGTGTATGGCATTAGTTGTAATAGGTGTTATAGGGGGTTCACTACGGTATGCCGGCGGTCGGGGTGTTACACTGGTGTTAAACCAATGCAAATCAGAAAGAAACTCTTCTACATCCCTCCTTCAGGACTGCTTTGATCCAAAAAATGTAAGTTACCTGACCTGCCTAAACAAACACCTAGAGGGGAATGTAACACAGTGTGAGAATTAGGATATGAAAGATTTTGTGAGAGATTTCCTGGGTTTTTTTTAAAAGTGGCAATCATTTACATTGCAAAATTAACCTGGTTTTGCCATGTAAATGATTGGCACTTTAAAAAAAAAACAGGAAAACGCTCACAAAATCTTTCACTTTCTGATTCTCACACCCTATTACATCCCACACACCCCATAATGGGCCTAATTCAGACCTGATCAGAGCAGAAAATTTGTTGGCAGATGGGAAAACCATGGGGGTCATTCCGAGTTGATCGTAGCTGTGCTAAATTTAGCACAGCTACGATCATCTTCCCTGACATGTGGGGGGACACCCAGCACAGGGCTAGTCCGCCCCGAATGTCAGTCCGCCCCCCCCCCGCACAATACAAAGCATCGCACAGCGGCGATGCTTTTGTATTTGTGGAGTAACTCACGGCCAGCGCAGCTCCTGCGGCTGGCCGGGAGTTGATTGTCGCTGCGACTGGCCGCAGCGGCTGTGTGAGACGTCACGCAAACGCCGCGGTAAGCCTCAAAGGTCCGGCCATGCCTGCATTGGCCAGACTGCGCCCCCTAAATGGTGGCTAAACGCCGCCATCCAGCCCCCTCCTGCCCAGCGACCGCCTCTGTCTCAGAGGCAATCGCTGGGCAACGATGGCTGCCATGCGCCAACGTACTGCGGCACTGGCACATGCGCAGTTCCGACCCGATCGCTGCGCTGCGACAAACTGCAGTGAGCAATCGGGTCAGAATGACTCCCCATGTGCACTGCAGGGGGGCAGATATAACATGTGCAGAGAGAGTTAGATTTGGGTGGGTTATATTGTTTCTGTGCAGAGTAAATACTGGCTGCTTTATTTTTACACTGCAATTTCGATTTCAGTTTAAACACACCCCACCCAAATCTAACTCTCTCTGCACATGTTATAGCTGCCCCCCACCCCCTGCACTACACATAGGGGGTCATTCTGACTCGATCGCACACTGCAGTTTATCGCAGCGGTGCGATCGGGTCAGTACTGTGCATGCGTCGGCGCCGCAGTGTGCCGGAGCATGCCAGACGGCCGAAGGCCGTCGTTGCCTAGTGATCACCTCTGCCTGTCAATCAGGTCGCTGGGCGGGAGGGGGGTGGACGGCGGTGTTAAGCCGCCGTTTAGGGGGCACGGTCTGGCCAACACAGGCGTGGCCGGACAATTGGGGGGGGTAGGCCGCGGTGGCTGCGTGACTTCGCACACAGCCGCTGCAACCCGGGCAACGAAGAGGTTCTTCCAGCCAGCCGCAGGAGCTGCGCTGGCCGGGAGGTACTCCTGAAATGCAAAAGCATTGCCGCTGTGCGATGGTTTTGCACTTATGCGGGGGTGGGGGTGGGGGAAGAGGGCGGCACTGACATGCGGGGCGGACTAGCCCTGTGCTGTGCATCCCCACGCATGTCTGAGTACCTGATCGTAGCTGTGCTAAATTTAGCACAGCTACGATCAACTCAGAATGACCCCCATGGTTTTGCCCATCTGTTAACAAATTTGCTGCTACGATCAAGTCTAAGGGGGTCATTCCGAGTTGATCGCTCACTAGCTATTTTTTGCAGCGCTGCGATCAGATAGTCGCCACCTACGGGGGAGTGTATTTTTGCTTTACAAGTGTGCGAACGCTTGTACAGCCGAGCGGTACAAAAACAGTTTGTGCAGTTTCTGAGTAGGTCTGAACTTACTCAGCCGCTGCGATCACTTCAGCCTGTCCGGTCCCGGAATTGACGTCAGACACCTGCGCTGCAAACGTTTGGACAAGCCTGCGTTTTTTCAACCACTCCCTGAAAACGGTCAGTTGACACCCATAAATGCCTTCTTCCTGTCAATCTTCTTGCGATTTGCTGTGCGAATGGATTCTTCATTAAAACCATCGCCCAGCACCGATCCGCTTTGTACCCGTACGACACACCTGCGCATTGCGGTGCATGCGCATGCACAGTTTTGCCGAGTTTTGACCTGATCGCAGCACTGCAAAAAATAGCTAGCGTGTGATCAACTCAGAATGACCGCCTAAATTAGGCCCTATGTCTGTATTATCTGGACACTCCCCACTGAACTCCCTGCTTGACACCCCAGAAACCTACCACTTTGCTTGCAACTATTTGGGCTGGCTCTTGGGATTATTTTTCTTCTTTCAAATACATCTGACTGTACATCAGTGCCAATGTAAATTTAGCCATTATACCCCTGAAAGTCCTGTCTGAATTACCATTGTTTTGGGGCTTTGCTTACCCTCATTTCCTCTCACTTATAACATGTTCCGCTTTACTATTTAATTTCTGCACCTATAAAATCTCAACAATAAGTCTACTAAATAATAAGCTATTGTCCTTATATTTACACATTTATAAACACCAGGGACGTGCAGTCAGGGGAGGCAGTGCCTCCCCTGTCATAATGATTAAAATAATAAAAAGAAGATATTTATAACAGAGTCTGTTATCAATATATTTTTTCATTATTTTAATAATTCCCCCCCTGTGGCTGCTTGTGAGGGTGGGAGGCAGCGGGAGAGGTGCCTCCCGCTGCTAACACTAAAACTCCGGGCAGCGGGGGGCGGGCAGGGGCGGGGCGCAGCAATGGGCTGTGAAAGCCCATTGAAAATGAATGGACAAGCGGCACCTATACTGGTGCCGCAATGACAGGGGCGTGCATTCAGCCCCGATGAATGCACGCCCCTGTCAGTGCCCCAGATGTGATTGGCCCAGCGGATCCAGTGCTGGATCCGCTGTCCAATCACCCCTTTCCCAGCTGCAGCAGGCGCCGTGGGCTGTGTGGGCACCCGCTGCAGCCAGCGCCGCTACTATGGGAGAGACGTCATGAGTCATGACGTCTCTCCCATAGTACAGCAGAGACGAGCCGGCGGACGGACGGAGGACAGCGCTGCAGGAGCGGTAAGTATGTGTGTGTGTGTGTGTGTTTTTTTTTTATGTGTTTGTGTTGGGGGCATCAAGAGGGGCGCAGCAACTGGGGGGCACAACAACAAGGGGCACAGCAAGAGGGGCACAGCAACTGGGGGGCACAACAACAAGGGGCACAGCAAGAGGGGCACAGCAACTGGGGGGCGCAACAACAAGGGGCACAGCAACAGGGGCACAGCAACTGGGGGGCACAACAACAAGGGGCACAGCAACTGTGGGGCGCAACAACAAGGGGCACAGCAACTGGGGGGCGCAACAACAAGGGGCACAGCAACGGGCACAGCAACAGTGGGCACAACAACAAGGGGCACAGCAACAGGGGCACAGCAACTGGGGGGCGCAACAACAAGGGGCACAGCAACTGGGGGGTGCAACAACAAGGGGCACAGCAACGGGCACAGCAACTGGGGGGCACAACAACAAGGGGCACAGCAAGAGGGGCACAGCAACTGGGGGGCACAACAACAAGGGGCACAGCAACAGGGGCACAGCAACTGGGGGGCACAACTACAAGGGGCACAGCAACTGGGGGCACAGCAACTGGAGGGCACAACTACAAGGGGCACAGCAATTGGGGGGCTCAACTACAAGGGGCACAGCAACTGGGGGCACAATTACAGGGGTCACAGCTACTGGGGGCAAAGCGACTGGGGGCACAGCGACTGGGGGCACAGCAACAGGGGGCACAACTACTTCGGGCACAGCTATTGGGGGCAAAGCTACAAGGGGCACAGCGACTGGGGTCACAACTACTGGGGGCACAGCGACTGGGGGCAAAGCTACAGGGGCCACAGCGACTGGGGGCACAACTACAAGGGGCACAGCTACAACGGGCACAGCTACAGGGGTCACAACTACTGGGGGCACAGCCACAAGGGGCAAAGCTACAGGGGGCACAGCTACAAGGGGCACAGCGACTGGGGGCACAACTACAGGGGTCACAACTACTCGGGGCACTGCTACTGGGGGCACTGCTACAGGGGGCAAAGCTACTAGGGGTACAGCTACTAGGCTCACAACTATTGGGGGAGCCTGCTCCATCATCCCAGCTAGCAGCAGCACTCTCCCCTGTCTGTGCTAACATCTTCCCGCGTCAGTGAGTGTATAATGGGGGTCATTCCGAGTTGTTCACTCGCAAGTGAATTTTAGCAGATTTGCTCATGCTAAGCCGCCGCCTACTGGGAGTGAATCTTATCATCTTAAAATTGCGAACGATGTATTCGCAATATTGCGATTACACACCTCGTAGCAGTTTCTGAGTAGCTTCAGACTTACTCGGCATCTGCGATCATTTCACTGCTTGTCGTTCCTGGTTTGACGTCACAAACACACCCAGCGTTCGCCCAGACACTCCCCCGTTTCTCCAGCCACTCCTGCATTTTTTCCGGAAACGGTAGCGTTTTTTTCCCACACGCCCATAAAACGGCCTGTTTCCGCCCAGTAACACCCATTTCCTGTCAATCACATTACGATCGCCAGAACGATGAAAATGCCGTGAGTAAAATTCCTAAGTGCATAGCAAATTTACTTGGCGCAGTCGCAGTGCGGACATTGCGCATGCGCATTAAGCGGAAAATCGATGCGATGCGAAGATTTTTACCGAGCGAACAACTCGGAATGACCCCCAATATTCATTCATTTCTCTCTCTCCTCCTGTGGATTACTTTGTTTGTAAGTATAATTTTCATTTTTACAGGTACCGGCCCTATTGGATTCTACTGGACAAGTGGACGTGCACGGCGTGGGATGTAGGTAAGTAATCTCTCTCTCATTTTTACAGGAACCACCTATTGGATTCTACATGGACAAGTGGACGTGACCGGCGTGGGATGTAGGTAAGTATGTGTGAGTGTGTAAGTGTGTTTTAATAAATTTTTACTTTCACGGTGTGTGTGTTGTGTTTTTATTTGGGTATTTTTTTGTTGTAGAACTACAGGTACCAGCGGGTCCGTTATTTCTCCGCATGCTGGCACTTGAGGTTCTCCAAGTACCAGCAAGCGGGGGAGGCTTGCTGGGCCTTGTAGTTCTACAACAAAAAACAATATTCTTCTTTATACACACTTATGGCTATCAGCCCGGCACCCACCGCCCAGGGGTGCTGGGGACAGCCTCGGGCTTCACCCCTGGCCCTTGGGTGCCTGGAGGGGGGGGACCTCTTGATTTAAGGGGTCCCCACTCCTCCAGGGAACCCCGGCCAGGGGTGACTAGTTGGGGGGGTAATGCCACGGCCGCAGGGACCTACATAAATGTGTCCCCCGGCTGTGGCATTATGTCCCTGGCTAGTGGAGTCCGGTGCTGGTTTTAAAAATACGGGGGACCCCTACATCTTTTGTCCCCCGTATTTTTGGAACCAGGACCGGTCTAAGAGCCCGGTGCTGGTTGTCTAAATACGGGGAACCCCTGTCCAATTTTTTCCCAGTATTTAAACAACCAGGACTGGCTCAAAGAGCCCGAGGCTGGTTATACTTAGGAAGGGGGACCTCACGCATTTTTTTTTTTACATTTTTTAACCCAGCGGGCATTGGCGGCATCGGACTGAGGTGCAAATTAGTGGCGGAGGGCTGGGTCAGTTGATGGTGGGATAGTTTGTAAGCCATTGGCGGTGGCAGCAGGCATCGGCTCAGTGGCAGTAGCGGGCATTGGCTCGGCGGCGGTAGGGGTCACCGGCAGGATTCGGCGGACATTATGGCTGTAGTGCCTCACCAGCCTCTGACCTCACCGCACGCCACTGATAAACACTGTATTTTTACCTACATTTGTGCAAATTTACTTTATTGTCTCCAGGGGCCTCTGTCCCAATGATTCTTGAGAGACACCTCTCCGCAGCAGTTATTTATTGTATGCCCCATAATAATGCCCTAGTTCATTTTCTGAACCATAGTAATGCCCTAGTTAATATTATGCCCCATAGTAGTGCCCTAGTTTATTTTATGCCACATTGTAGGGGTGGTATTCATGTGACCAGCGGTCGGGAGACCGACGGTCACATGACCTCCACCGACATCCCGCCCCCTCACTATCCCGATGGTCGGCATGCCGATCAACAGGGACTATTTCCACTCGTGGGTGTCCACGACACCCATAGAGTGGGAATAGAACCCGTGGCGACCGCAGGTCACCACCAAGCCCGCAGCATGGCGAGCGCAGTGAGCCCGCAAGGGGCTTGCTGCACTCACCCCTCCCCGCTGGGATCCCGGCGTTGGTATGCTGACCGGCGGTCTCCTAACCGCCGGTCAGACATACTACACCCCATTGTAGGGCTGCCAGTATACATTATGCCACACAGTACTCCCACTTTACATTATGACATGCAGTTGATATTATGCCACATTAAAGTGCCCTCCAGTTCAAATTATGCCACATTACAGTGCTCCAGTTCATATTATGCCACACTATAGTGCCTCCATTTCATGTTGTGCCACATTACAGTGCCCCAATTCTTTGTATGGAATGTTATTGTGCCCTCCACACTGCAATGAGAAGATCAGATTATGACACACTACAGTGCCCTCCAATTTATATTATGCCACATTGCAGTGGCCTCCAGTTCAAATGATGACATATTACAGTGCCCCCTTACCAATTTAACATCCACTACACCAGGGGTGGGGAACCTTTTTTCTACCAAGGGCCATTTGGATATTTATAAAATCATTCGGGGGCCATACAAAAATTATCAACTTAAAAATGAGCCTGCCCCCAGTAGATATGCCCCTAGTGGATATGCCCCCAGTCAGTAGTTATGCCCCCAGTAGATCTAACCCCAGTCAGTTGTTATGCCCCAGTAGATATGCCCCCAATAAGTATGCCCCCAGTCACTTGTTATGTCCCATTAGATATGCCCCATCACTTGTTATGCCCCATTAGATATGCCACCTGTCAGTTGTTATGCCCCATTAGATATGCCCCCTAGTAGCGACGTTACACACACACACACATTAAAAAAAAAAAAAACACAATACTCACCAGCCCCGCTCCTGCTTCCGGACCGTTGCCCTCCGTCTGGCCGCTCTCTCCCATAACACCGCACAGCAGCGCGCGCACACTGCCAGAGCCGGAAGGAGTGAGCTCCTGCCTCCGACTGCTACTGAGGGTAAGAAGCCAGGCGCCCACTAGTAACAAAATCTCAGCGGGCGCCCGGCTAGGTGAGCCTGGCCGGGCCGGATCGAGTGGCTCTGCGGACCTTATTCGGCCCTCGGGCCTGAGGTTCCCCACCCCTGCACTGCACACACCTGTCACTGAAAATGAAGTGTCACACAATTCAGAATCAGGATAGGCAGTGGTCCTATCGCACACCTTAAATACTCACCAAACTAGCACACAAGATGCAACATACATCATGGGCTACTCATTGCCTACATCAAATGTAGGAGGTGGTCATAATAATGTGACTCGACCATGTAGGACCATATGCTCCTCTGCATGGCAAAGAATACCCCACAAATATGGCTTCTTCCTTTATCCCATCACAGTAATCAAGCTCTACAAAAATGACAAATTGCTTATGTAGTAAATGAGGTGCATCATCTTGTCTACATTCTCAAATAGAAACACCTTCACTCTACCCAACTACTGTTTCTGTCAAACTGCTATGTCCTACACCACAGCACACACACACACACACACACACACACACACACACACACACACACACACACACACGTAAATGCTCTCATCATGCTCTGCAAACGTATGCAATTCAGTAGAAACCTTGGGGCTTACACTTGCTAAATAACCTCCCCTGACTTAACACATGTTCTGTCTCTTATTTCTTATTTAATTAAACAGTGAAACTCATATGCTTCAGTAATGCTCTCTTTTAAAGTTACATTTTAACAAATTCCAACAATTTTTCTAATGAGGTTCATGAATATGCTAGATCCACAATTTGGATACTGCATACTTTATCTATAAATTATATTTCATTAATTTTATCTATTCTCATCTGAAAGCTCCTACTCAATAGTAAAACAAAAATACACAGAACAAAGGTTTACTGTGCAGATTGTCTTGTATGTTCCACTAAACATTTATAGTAAAATAAAGCAAAAATAACATCTACTTAACAGAAGAGTACATTTTCATTTAAGTAGCGTAATGTCCTCTGCAGATTGACAATGTACACTTGTTAAATTAAATTGCCCTTTTCCTTATTTCAGTCACATTTTGTGAAGGTATTTTGCTGGAATATTGATAAGAGTTTCTTTAAATAATAGCTTTGCATAATAAAGAAGTCACTTTAACACCGTTACAAAAGCTGTTCTGTTTTCCATCAAGTTGAGGATTTTACGGCTGTGGAAGTTACATTTATTTTTGTCTGCTTGTGCGTATATTTACCAGGCAAACAAGTATGAATTTACACAAGTAAAAGCAATAAAAAGGTTAAAAAAATAAATGCTGAGTTAAAGTTATATAATTTATTGCATAAAAATAAATATAAATATATGGTAGCACAGTGAAACTCAACTGAACTCTGAATGTTCTCACACCACTTGAAAGAAATGCTGGTAGGTTTATTGGCCTCTGATAAAATGAACACTAATAAATGTGTCTGTGTCATAGGGAAATGGTTCCCAAACTAATCATCTTCAGCATTTTTTATGGAATCCAAAGGCCAAAAATGTCATATTGAGACAATTAACAAAATGATTAAATTCAGAGTCATCACCGAGTGTGGTGACACCTGGTGCGCACTCTGCATTACTACAACCCCCCCCTCACCCCGCCGGCCCCGCAGACACCTGAAAAGGGTGAGTGGCCTAATTTAAAGGGGTGTGGCCTCACAGATCTCCACTTTTCCTTCACTTTGGGGGCGTGTCCAGCCTACCCGGAGATACTGGCTGCCCCCGGAGACTGTGCAGCGTGCAGCGTCGGCTCCTTATCTGTGACAGGAGCCGAGTGCTGCAGAGGACTATTACACTTCCGAGGGTGACACCTGGGTGCGGGCCACACCCCCTGCACCCACCTTCTGATGCCACTGATTAAATTAAGGAAATTTTACTTACCTATCATCCTTAGGTTCTATTATGTGTTTGTTGACATTGTTGCGTTTCTGTTTGTCCTCGTATTTTATTTACATATTTTGTGGCTAAAAGAGACAAGGAGAGACTAAAGTTTCCTCTGAGAGTCTGCAGGCTTATGCCGCAGACAGGGCTAATCCTTCACATATTTCAGCACACACAACACAGCTTTACAGGTCGGCAACATATGTGTGATTGTTCAGCTAGTCAGTGTTTGGGAGGAGGCATAAATAGCTGGCCTAGGGGTACGTTTCAGAAATGGCTCTTGCCACGGGCAAGCAGGCTTTTTGCCTAGGGCGCTGTTGCCCCGAGGGCACCACCGCCGCCGTGGCAAGAGCCGCTATTCCTGATTCCCCCTCTCCCCGGCTGCAGCAGGCGCTGTGGGCTGTGTGGGCGCCCGCTGCAGCCGGCGTCGCTGACTGACATTAGAGGTCATAACTGACCCCTAGTGTCAGTGCGGCGCTGCTATGGGAGAGACGTCATGACGTCTCTCCCATAGAGAGGAGCCAGCGGCCAAAGACAGTAGCAACAGCGGCAGCAGACCGGAAGCAGGAGCGGGGCTGGTAAGTATTTTCTCTTTGTTTTTCTTGTTTGCAAGCGGTGCTACTACAGGGGGCACAACTACAGGGGGCACATACTGGGGCCACTACTACAAAGGGCACTGCTACGGGGGAACAGCTACTGAGGGCACAGCTACTGGGGCACAGCTACTGGGGACACTACTAGAGGGGACACTGCTACAGGGCACACTGCTACTGAGGGCACAGCTACTGGGGCACAGCTACTGGGGACACCACTAGAGGGGACACTGCTACAGGGCACACTGCTACTGGGGGCACTGCTACTGGAGGCACTACTACTGGGGGCACTGCTACTGGGGGCACAGCTACTGGGGGCAAATCTACAGGGGGCACAACTACTTGGGGCACATACTGGGGGCACTACTACAGGGGGCACTGCTACAGGGTGCAAATCAACTGGGGCACAGCTAATGGGGGCACTACTACAGGGGGCACTGCTACTGGGGGAACAGCTACAAGGGTCACAACTACTGGGGGCACAGCTACAAGGGGCAAAACTACAGGGGGCACTACTAAAGGGGGCACTACTACAGGGGGAACAGCTACTGGGGGAAAATTAACTGGGGGCACAGCTGCTGGGGGTACAGCTACTGGAGGCACTACTACAAAGGGCACTGCTATGGGGGAACAGCTACTGGGGACAATTCAACTGGGGGACCTACTACATGGGGCAAATCTACTGGGGGCACAGCTACTGGGGGCAATTCTACTGGGAGCATTCTACTGGGGCAAATCTACAGGGGGCACAGCTACTGGGGGCACAGCTACAGGGGGGCACAAGTACAGTGGAATAACTGTAGCCATGCCCCTTCCTATGAAGAAGCCATGCCTCTATTTTTGACCGCACACCTTCGTCGTGCATCCAACACTATTTTGCCGTGAGGTGGGGGCGCCACAGGAAACTTTCGCCCTGGGTGACACAAGGTCTAGAACCGGCCCTGGTATGTTTACTAAAAGTTTAATTTAGTCAATGTTTGATTGATGTGTTTCAGGGTCTACATCACACATTTACTAACATATGATTTTTGACATAGTTTAAAAAAACTTAAATCATCTGTTAGTAAATGTGAGATTTAGAACCTGAAATATAAAATCAAATCAGCCCAGATTGATTTTTGGTAAATATACCCTTAAATCCCACATTTACTAACAGATGATTTTTGACATACAGTATTTTTTTCAAAAGGATGTACTGTAAAAAAACATCTGTAAGTAAATGTATGATTAAGGGGGAGATGTACTAAACAGTGATAAAAGTGGAGAAGTGAGCCAGTGTAGAAGGTGCTCATGGCAACCAATCAGCATTGATGTAACATTTATAACTTGAAAACTATAAAAGTATACAGAGGAGCTGATTGGTTGCCATAGGCAACTTCTCCACTGACTCACTTCTCCACTTTTATCACTGCTTAGTACATGTCCCCCTTAGACCCTTAAACACAATCGATTAAAAATCGACCAATAATCAATCAACATCGACCCAAATCAACTTTTAATAAATATACCCCTTAGTGTTGGAAGCGGGGGGACTGATGCCAAGTTAGTTGGCCTGTGATTAGAAAGGTGACAACGGTGTCTAGTAAGCATAAGAGTCACAGGAATACGTCTGTTGTGCTGGCTGGAATCAGGGTCATATGCCAACTACAACATCCTTGCAGCTCAAAAAAAACACAGTGCATTGGTTCAACAAGACCTGAGTGGGTATCATTGATTACCATGTTGATATATCAGTTAATATACTGGCTGTCAGTATCCCGGTGTTCAGGATACCAATGCCAGAATCCCGACAGTCAGTGAAATGCAGGCGGTCTCAATCCTGAATGCAGCCCCGTATTCCCATTCGGGTGGTGGGTCCACGCCACCACCTGAGTGGGAATATGGCCTGTGGCGAGCAAAGTTTACCACCGGGCCCAAAGCATTGCTAGTGCAGCAAGCCCGAGAAGAGACACTGCCTCTCTGCCGAGATTCCAGGTGACAGGATGACACTGGTGGTATAGTGACAACCAGCATCCCATCTGCAGGTCTCCCATCTGTATTCCATAGAAGGAAAAAAATAAATAAATAAAAATTATATATATATATATATATATATAAATATTACAGAAAAAATGGCAATCAAATAGATAAGAACAAAGGAAGTGTCTGAGGGCGCTTAATGCCAATAAAGTCCTCTTATCAGGACACATTTTTTACCATATAAGAGAGCCTTCAGATACTTGTTTAATAAATAAATTACCATATAACATATTAGTAAGAATATATTCACCCAATAGCAGATGACCCAATTAAAAGGATACAGTAAAAACATTTGTTTTATTTTTCATAAAATATGTTGACAGAATATATAGTCATACAGTGCAATGAACAGCAGAATTCCACATAATAGAGAAATTGGTGTTCCAATCACACCTATTACCCACATGGGTATAAGCTCGCTAGGCAGATGACATTCAACTGTTTTCATGGATAATGCGTATCAAGACCCTACGCATTTCGTCTCAACTGACTTCTTCAGGGGTATTAAAAACTGGTTGGGTGAAGAAGGAATTGTATTAGATGAACTAATTTTTTAGGAGCTAGTAATACAGAACACTGATATGGAAAGTAAAATACATACCTAAAATGTATGTGTGTATATTAGATCCAGTGGATGATTAACAAGTTGGATGCTGATAAGTATCATTAGTATACAGAAATATAGTCTGTTGAATAGTTAAATGATAAAGAATTATAGAGTGTTTATCATGACATTAATAATTTACTAACGT
This sequence comes from Pseudophryne corroboree, assembly GCF_028390025.1. Lineage (NCBI taxonomy): Eukaryota > Metazoa > Chordata > Amphibia > Anura > Myobatrachidae > Pseudophryne > Pseudophryne corroboree. The sequence goes on along the minus strand of NC_086452.1, from coordinate 203,091,097 downwards.
GATTCCCATAATAACATACCAGATAGTTGGAGGCTGAAGACATGCATGACTCAAATTTGTATTAGGATTCATACATATGGTCAGCCAAATTAAATTTCTACCTAGTGAATATATTTACATATTACTTTATGCATTTCTCATTTGGAGAAATTAAAGTGCCTTATTAAGGTGAAACAATTATAAAACTTTTTTACCTACTGTACCAATAAGGTGGTGCTGTATCACTAAATATCACATTTAGTGACATTCCACTAGATCCAGAGGAAGAATTTCTCCTATAACATAAAGCACATAATATTCATTACTTATTTGTGAACTGTGTGTAATCTTTATTAACCACTTAACTGAAGTTTTTTTTCACCAAAAACCGCTCCAAAATTGTCTGGGGGTTTTATAGTGAATTAGGTGAAGAACATGAATTTAACCCTATCCAAAATGATTTTAGTAAAAAAAACCAAAAAAACAATATATATATATATATATATATATATATATATATTTGTTTCTTAATTTTTTCCCAATCATCGAAACATTTATTGGGAACATTGCAACCATCGGAACATTGGAAACATCGCGACCATTGCGGGACAGCCTTCAGGTACACAGGGGGGACTTGGGGGGGTTAATTTACACTCCCCAGTGGCTGCTATTGTCGCCCGGTGGGGGATCCTGCCACGCTGACCAATCAGAAGTGATCAGCAGCATGGCAATCAGTGGGGGAGAGTGCGGGGAGGAAGAGGGACCTTCCGGTCCCTCTGACAGCAGCAGCGGGGGGATAGTTTCCCTTCCCTGTGGCTGCTAACACAGTTTATCTGACTTGTCACATCCTGTGCGACCAGGTCAGATAAAGCACTTGCATGCATGGTCGCATCTGATGCGACCATGCCAGGCAAGTGGTTAAATACTGTTACCAGGGTTACCCCAAGCTTGCCCCATCCCTATCCTAATCACTTTGTAGGAGGCACTTGGTTTAGGCAGATGTGGATAGTTATCCATTTCAAGCCAACCTATTTTTCCTGTATCTCACAAATGTATTAAAAGAGCAATACATGTGTGGGGACCTCAGTTTTGGCAAAATATTCCATACACCCTTCGGATAAAAAAAATGATGCTAGTTTATGAATGTTCACAATCAAATGTCAATGTGGACATAAGGTCAGCAAGAAACATTTCAAAATGTTCATAATGTTAATACAGTATTTAACATGTTGACACGAGAATGTCAACAATACATTTTGTGTTTATTTTTTAAGGTTAGGGTTAGACTTAGATTTAGGGTAAGATATTCTATGCCGAGTTTTCATACTACACCCATTAAAACTGGTTAAATAAAGTTACAATATATACACAAATTGAAACTGCCATTCAAAGTTGAAAATTACTTTTACTATAGGGCTGCAAAAATAGACAGTTAAACATCCTGGGTGTGGAATATTAGATCTACACTAAAAAGGTCTACAGTCAATAGGTGGACCACAATTAGGTTGACAGGGTCAAAAGGTCTACAGGATCAAGAGGTAAACACAGAATAGGTAGACAGTAGGAAAAATCGACACGGTCAAAGGTTGACAGGGTCAAAAGGTCGGCCTGTAAATGGTCGACATAAATGGTCGACATAAAAAAGGGTAGACATGCTTTTTTATTTTTGGTGTTTTGTCACTTTTCTGCCACAAACAAGCCCCATTAGTGTACCACGTCCCCTTGCTTCGCTCACAATGCTTTGGGTAAGGTGTCTCACTCCACTACCACTGTGCTCAGCGCAGGTTACTATTCCCAATCATAGTCCATGTGGATTGTAAAGTATGAAAAAGTTGAAAAAAAAACCAACAAAAACTTGTGTCTATCATACAGTATGTGTGTCGACCATTGCCATTTCGACCTTTTGACCCTGTCAACCTTTTTGGCCCTGTTGACCTTTTGAACTGACTACCTTTTACATGACAACCTTTTGATCCTGTTGACCTAATTCATGTCTACCATTAGTGGTAGACCTATTGACTGTAGGCCTTTTCAGTGTAGATCTATAGTCCGGATACCAAACATCCCACCCCAAGTCTCATCACGTTGTAGCGGCTAAGCACATATGCCACACTTACAGTGCCTCTGGAGGGCCGCATACAAAAATTGGGCCATGAGGGGGCAAGTTGCAGTGCCATTGTCAACATTTCCATGCAGTTCCAACTGCAACTCACAGCTAGATTAGATTGACCCGTATCCAATAATTAGAAATCTGCATGCGGTGGGATTCCACAGTTCACCTGTGAATCAAACCTTGTTTAATTTTGATTGGCAGAGGCAGGGAAATGGCAAGATTCTTCTGTGAGCTACCACAGGGCCGAAACTAGGGTTTCTGTCACCCAGGGCAAGACAGTCATTTGGCACAGAAACACCCCCCCCCCCAACACCCCCAGCACCCCCCCTCCCTCCCCCACCTCCCCGTTATACAGAAATACATCCTCCCATACATGTACACACCATCAATAATACACAGTACGGTACATATCTACACAGCCCCTGAATATACACATACTACCGAAATAAACATATATACGTGCCCCTGTATATACACATACCCCAATATACTGTGATTAAATACACCCCTCCTATACATACAAATGAAGTACCCACCCCGGGTACTCCAGCATACACACACAACACCGGGTTACGCTGCACTGCTCCAACACATGCACACACACACAGGGTTACACTGCACTGCTCCAACACACGTACACACAGGGTTACACTGCACTGCTCCAACACACACACACAGGGTTACACTGCACTGATATAGCAGACACACTGGGTAACACTGAACTGCTCCAGCAAATGCGCACACACACACACGGTTACACTGCACTGCTCCAACACATGCACACACACACAGGGTTACACAGCACTACTCCAACACACATACACACAGGGTAACACTGAACTGCTCCAGCACACACGCACACACACACACAGGGTTACACTTCACTGCTCCAACACACATACACACAGGGTTACATTGCACTGCTTCAACATACACACACAGGGTTAAACTGCACTGCTCCAACACATGCACACACACACACACAGGGTTACACTGCACTGCTCCAACACACATACACACTCACAGGGTTACACTGCACTGCTCCAACACACATACACACAGGGTTACACTGAACTGTTCAAGCACACATATACACAGGGTAACACTGCACTGCTTCAACACACACACACACACACACACACACACACACACACTCAGGGTTACACTGCACTGCTCACACACACTAGGTTGAAGTACACTGCACACACACATATTGTACATATATAGCTGCCCGCCTCTCCCTACCTACTTTTAGTGCTGATCTGCTGTGTCAGTCAGGGCCCCCTCCTCTCCATTTCTGAAGTGCGCTGTCACAGTGACAGTCACACACACAGCGCTGGCAGAAGCGACGGCTGTGTTTCCGGGAAGCAGCTCTAGCCTCTACGGAAGCGTCCTGGCGCAGCGGAGCGAGACCGCGCCTCTTCAACCCTGTGCCATCCTGCACTGGTCGTTCCCGCTTACTCCCTCGCGCCGGCGCCCTCTCCTTTTCCGTGCCCAGGTCGCGTGCCCCCCTTATCCCCCCCTAGTTGTGGCTCTGGCTACCATTACTAATTTAACCTTTCCTCCTTTTATTTTTTCCACTGTCACAATAACGGCCTGGTGTAAAAGGATTTCGGCCTTATGGTAAAAAGTCTCTGAAAATATCCTGGGTCCAGTTATCCAGGAATCTGTACCAGGTAGCCTGCTGTGTAAACGGATCACCTGGGTCATCCGACCCAGGTCACACTATGGGGGAATTCAAATGTTTGAAAAATCGGTTGGATGTCTGTTTTTTCCTGTCTATTAGGTAGGAAAAGACAGACACCCAACTGA